>NC_080170.1:110194436-110424436 GCF_950295315.1 Erinaceus europaeus
CCTATGCCTTTTTTCTAAGAAACATTGGCTCCAATAATGACATACATACTCTTGCCTAAAATCTTAACACCTTTGTGACTCCCTGGGAAAAATGTATTGGCATAAATTATTTTTTTAATCAACACTGACTAGTTGACTATAATAATTAAAAACAAATGTCTTTTAGCCCCCAAAAGAGCCAGAGAAGACCTGTCTTACAGGAGAGCTGTAGGGTAGGCACACAGAGATAGAGCTAAGTCACCAGGGAACTCTTTGACATTTGCAAATGCTATGAAATACCAACAAACAAGATAAGAACACTAAGACCAAGGGGATGGAGATAGATCAAAGATGTATAGGATCTACACAGTCTCATTATGGTCAATGTACTCAGAAAGGGTGTTGTTGTCTTGGTATAGAGCTAAGTGTCCCCCAGAGTAAAAGTTCCTCTTCACAAGTGGGCAGGTCTCACTTTTGCTACAGGCTCTCAATATGGGCAGCTTCCACCTCAGGTCAAACATTCGAAACTGTGAAGTAGAGGACTACTTATACTTGAAAGAATTCACCTGAGGTTATTAAGTGGCTTGCTATGTACTTTTGTGAGACAGGTTGGCCAAGACACATTCGATTAAAATATATAAACATTACACAATTTGGGAGACAAAGAAGAAGGAAAAAAGTATCTGTACTACTATCCTAACAAAACCACTGTAGTTTTGCTAATTGTGTACTCTTATTGTGTCTTGTCTATTTTCTGTTAATATTTTTTAAACAAGGGCCAGCAAAATAATATATCTCCCTCTCTCTCTCTCTTTCTGTACTGTGCCTACTTTGCCAGGTGTTCAATCCAGGTTCAAGCCTGGCCCCCACCACAATGGAGGAAACTTTAGTCTAATTTATAAAGATTACATGTATTATACTTTACTTAACTGTTCTCCATCAATACATTTTCCCCCAACTCATTCCTGATGTAAGTTGTTCAAATTGTTGCTGTTGAGTAGAATACTGCGACACATATACTCATTCATCCATTTTCCTCTTATATGTTGAAGTGTGCCTTGAAGATAATAATAAATTCCTAGAAGTATAATTACTAGGTTAAAGGGCATGATTGTATTTATAATTTTCAAAGCATGTAACCAAATGATCACTGAAAGTCATGCTGACACTAGTATGAAAGGACTCAGTCTCAATGAAACGCATTCTCTCATTAATTCACCAAGAATCATTTAAGTGTCAGCCTTCATAGCCAGTGTAAGTATTTCATCAAAGACCTCTTAACCACTTGGCAAAGAGACTGATAGGAACATGAAAAGGTGAAGGGAAAGAAGATACTTCAAACTCATATGCAGCACTGGAAATAGACTGCATTGCTAAATGACACATGATTAGAAATGGAAGCATTTCTAAAATAATGTACCTTAATCTAACAGCAGCCTTCTGTTTACCAAAACAGATACCAACAATTTGGGGTGAACCTTGAAGGAATCAACTCTATCACTAATTTTTAGGGTGGTCTTTCTCCTCTCTGAACCTTTCTCAACACTTGAACTGGTAGGCTGAAAGCCGGATAGACTATGAGGTCATGTCCCAATACTGAAAACCAACTCAGAGTTCTAAGATTACCAGTCCCCTAGATACTTGGTGCTACAACTGTGATGACATCCATAGTATTCAGTTATACAATGAAATGACAGAACCTCTTGGAACCTCTTGAGGGTCCCCAATATCAGTGATGGATCCTCAAGTTTTATAATCTTATGGGAAGATCGGTTGGAGACTCATTTCCATGGAGATTCATCACCTCAAAACTATTGACTAGATGAACTGCTCAAGTTATGGGAGTCATCTACCACCATATAGGGCCTTCTTAGTGTTCACCTGAGAATTCTTTATCCAGATGGTGGCATACAGAAACTAGTCAAATTGTTTTCAATTTAGTAAACTAAAAGTATGAGTGAAAGTTCCCTGATTCAATTCTGGGCTATGGTTGAATAGGAAACAGGGCCTCTCAGAGTTCAGGAAAGACCTCACTTTTTTGGAGGCTTTTAGCACTGGAAAAAAATTATATATATATATATATATATATATATATATATATATATATATATAATTTTCCAAAAGACTCATTTATTTTGATAAAGAGAACCAGTATATGCAACACCAGGGATCAAACCCTGGGGTCTCATGAATGAAAGTGCATGCTCTACCCACTAAGAAACTCCCCCATTACAAAAAAAAAAAAAAGGTGGGAGTTGGGCAGGTAGTGCAGCAGGTTAAGTGCAGGAGGTGCGAAGTGCAAGAACTGGCATAAGGATCCTGGTTCGAGCCCCTGGCTCCCCACCTACAGGGGAGTCGCTTCACAAGTGGTGAAGCAGCTCTGCAGGTGTCTCTCTTTCTCTCCCCTTCTCTGTCTTCCTCTCCTCTCTCCATCTCTCTCTTTCCTATCCAACAAGAAAAAATGGCCATCAGCAGTGTTGGATTCCTCATGCAGGCAGCAAGTCCCAGAGACAACCTGTGTTACAATAAAAAACAACAAAACTTCTTGAAAATGGCTATCTTCTTTCCCATCTGTCATTGTACTGCTAAGAATGATACAAAGCCTTAGTGGAAATCCATGTTTAAAGTCCAATTTGGGGACCCGCTCTGGTGATGAGATCGTAGTGAATGACCCTTTTCAGAATTGCCCATCCTTATCCTAACTAACGCATGAAAAAAAAATAGAAAACCAAGAGTGGATTCAGAAATAGTGCACAATGTTCTGGATCCAGTTACGTCAGTGATTCAGTGTGTGAGTGGCAAACTATGGCAGTCGTTCTGGTCCTTGACTGCCAATTACAGAAACTCAGTACCAAGGAACTCTCTCAGTTCTCAATAATTTTACACTGAGAGAATGTAAAAATCCCAATACCTTTCCTTGTACATGGGCATCAATATTATAAAGAGTTCAAGACAGTGGGGGAATAGTGGTAAGGAGAGCCCATTTCTAAAAAGAGAGACTACTTTATTAATTCTTGAGGATGCCACATCTGTAAAAGGCATTATTTTATCTAGACAATCAAATCAGAGTCATTGTTAAGCCTTTTCAAAATTATTTTTTTTACTGCCACTAAGATTATTGCTGAGGTTCAATGTCTACAAGACAAACCCATTGCTTCTGTTGATCCTTTTCTTTCCTTCTTTCTTCTTTCCTTCCTTCCTTTCCTTCTATCTTTTCTTTCGTCTTTCTCTCTTATAGGCATAGAGAATTGAGAGGGAAAGGGGAGAGAGACAGGGAAAGACAGACACCTATAGCATTGCTTCACTGCTTGTAAAGCTTTTCCACTACAGGGTAAGAAGCACTGCCTGTCCCTTAATGTTTTTTTTTATATATTTTATTTTATTTTTATTTTATTTTTTTTATTTTTACCAGAGCACTGATCAACTCTGATTTATGGTGGTGTAGGGGATTGAACCTGTAACATTTCTTTTTGTAGAAAACAGAGATTGAGACACAACTGTAAAGTTATTTGGACACTGGGGCTTCTGATTATTAATGCTATCAAAGGTACAAAGTTTTAGAAACTTCCTCCTATTAACTTTAAAATTTTTCAGTTGGCTTTTGGACCCACTCAACATAATCCCAGACTTTGGTCTTCAATTGGTTAAAAATTGATAGAGGTGAAGATTCTGGGACTGCCTTCTTTACTGAGAGGTTTACATTTTAACTCCTCCCCTGGCCCCCAGGTACACATAGACACACAGCTCCTTTCTACTTCTACCCCTTCAAGTCATGCCAGCATGTATCAGATGCAAAAGTATAAGATTCCAAGCAGAGAGATATCATGTGAACCATTGGGGTTATTATTCCTTTCCACATTTGAGGAAACCTTGTCCTGAGAGGTGGTTCTGCTCTAGATTCTATACAGAAATCCAGGCAGAAATGTAATTAGAAATGAAGGGTTTTCTGGCAACAGATAGTGGGGTATTATTATTATTATTATTATTTGTTTTCTCTACTGTGGAGCTACTCCTATGTATGTATATACACACATACGTCACAGAGACACTGACATGTCTGAAACATGCACTGAGCATCTGATGTCTGACCTCAGGGAACAGTTTAATGACTCGTATTTCAGGCAGCTGAAAGGTTTCTGCGGGTGGAGGTTGAAATAAACAAGAAAAGCCACTGTGGAGATGTGAATGGAAAAGTACCGAGCACTCCCTCCCTGGGCACATTCTTCCGCTCTCTCTGGGCCATCCAACCAGCTTCAGATAGTCTTATGCACAGTCAGGTGTACAGAGGGCGGTGTGGAGAAGAAAGAAAGGAAGAAAAAAAAAACGTGCAGGCACAACATGCAAATCAAGTTTTTCCACTTCTAGCCTTAGGTAGTAAAGACATACAGCACCCGCTGGGGGGGGGGGCGGTGAGGGGGAGGGTGGAGGGAGGCACCCTGAGTTTACAAATACTCAAGTGCGGTCCTTCCTTCATCTCCCTTATAGTCCAGCTGCTGCTTTCCCTCATGCTAAGGTGTCATAGGAAGTGAAAACCCTGATGTACAAAATAGCGATTGAACGCAATAAACAAATAATTTGCCCCCCCTCCACATTACTTCTCTATTTTAAGCTCCTGATATTTATTTCCATTTTAAATAAGTGAGAAAAGTGTGGGGGGGAAATCAGTGTTTGCAGAGAAAACTCTGAGCTAGGCTGAAAAGGTTTCAAAAGAAAAAAAAAAAGTCTTGGAATAATACAGGCTGAAAGCAGGCAGCATATGGATCAAAACTAAACGTTGACACTTCTTTTCCAGAAGGTAGTGGTTGGAAATCATCTTTTTTTTTTCTTTTTTGCAAAGTCTCAAAACTTTCAGCTCAATTTCTCTAAATTATGACAAGGCCCCCTCCCCTTTCTCCTCTTCTTTACCATGGATTGACATGAACATCTTGAAAGAAAACAAGTTGGTACAATTCTAGAAGACATACCTCACCTTTATCAGAAAGGCAGATGCTCATAAACAGGTGAGAAGCATACACAAACCCAAAGGACTATCAAAACTCAATATTCGACTTAAGACTTTATTTCTAGAACTAGTGTCAAACTCATATAGTCCAGTTTCAGAATTCTGCCAGAATGTAAGATGCCTATCTCCAAACACTTACAAGCAGATCACCCCGAATGTGCCAAATGATGCAGGACTATCGGACTAAATCCCCCCACTTTGAGTCATGTTTCTAAGGTCACTGGTCTGGGCCAGCCTGTTCTCTTTAAAGAAAGAAGGCTAGAGGAGTTGAATGATTGGTCTGCAAGTTCCTGCTGAGTCTAAAATCAGTAATTCTGTGATGTGATAGCTTAAAGACCTACAAGGGGACAGGAGTTCCTGAGAAGTGAAACCAATTTCCTGTTTGGAGTCCCCTTTGAAAAACAAAACAAACAAACAAAAAAAAACGTCTAAGGACCAGTTCCTTTTTGGCAATGATTTTGTAAAGGGAACTAACTGGATGCAAAATCTCTTTCTTTCCTTAAATAGATGTATATTTTACCAGACTGTTTGACTTTGCAAGAAAGTATATATTTACTGAGCAGCTGCAATCAGAAGCATATTACTGTGCCCTGTACACCGTCAGGTGAAGGGGCTGGCATGGTCTGTATAATGATCAGTAGCCAATAACTAACTACCCAAATTGATCCTTAGCTTCCCACCCCCATCCCATCTACAGGAATCATACACAAGACCTCAGACAAGAGTTTCTTTTTAAAGCTTCTTAAGGATGATTTAAGAGGACTTTGAATATATTCGTGCAAATCCTTTCTTTAATTCTTAAGATAGCACTGCTAGAGTGAAGGACGCCTTATGTAGTGATGCCAACTGTTTAAGGAGGGAGGGGTGGGGATCAAGAGTGAAAAGGAAAGACATTCTGGAAGAAACTCAGTTGGTATAGAATTTGATAAAGTTACTTTCCTAGGGACTGAAAAGAGATAGAGGTGGGGGGGGGTACACTTTTCCTCAACATACATTCTGAAGAAAGGGACTTACCCCAAAGTCTCTTTAGACTATTTTCAGTATAATACTTGCCTTTGAACAGTTTCCCTTTGTGTTGTTCAATTTCTTTCAATGTACACACTTTGATTTGGTATAACCACTGCAACCCACAGTAGTATCAATGGGGCTGGGGGGGGGTACTTGGCCCCACAAATAACGTGTCTTTTACTGGACTAGGTCCCTGGTGGTGGGGTTAATTATCTGTAAACTTCCCAAGTGGCTTCTCCTTCCAAGGGTTTCCTGAGGAGATAATAAAAGGAGACTGAAGTGCAAGGAAAGAAGGGTGACTTCTTTCCCAGCCCCCATGCTGGTAGGTTCTACTGCCAGAGGGAGCGGATTTCTCTTTGCTCTGCAGCGCCCCCATGGGGCCAAGACTGGAATAGTGAAGAGCACACAAGAGAGACAAGCCCAGTTTTTAGTGGGGGTGGGGGATGGCCAATCAAGCAGTGTGGCAACTTTGACAAGAGCAGTAACCAAAAAGCACAAAAGTGATCTCATTATAGAACCCACGATCATCCAAAGCCATATGGTTCACAGTTCATACCATACAGATACATCCGAGGAATCCCAAGGTTCTTATGCTTTGGGAGGGATAGACAAAAAAAAAAAAAAGGGGGGGGGGAAGAAAATCACACATATATACAAAGAAAATCATCAGCAAAATTGGAGCATTATTTTGAAACCAGTGACATTCACTTAAAACTCTTTCAGACATGAAGGGGAAGGAGAGAAATAATAATAATAATAATAATAAAAGCAAACAGTGCACTACTATCTGGTAGAATGAATCTACACTTGACAGTATCAAATGTCTTTGGGGGTAAAATGTTCATTTCTACAACAGTGACAAGATGAGGCCTGTATGTATTTAAAAAGAAAAAAAAAGAAAGAAAGAAAAGGAAAAGAAAAAATCCTTTACAAGACAAGCTCTTCTGCAGAGACCGCAGTAATCCATCTGCCAATACGCATTAAAATATTCAGATTTCACAGAGACAGACACTTAAGACATATTATCTCTGCTCCCTGTCTTGTGGGAAATAGTTACCCCATTGGACCTCTCCTGGTTCTAAACCTTCCAAAAATATAAAATAAAAATAAAAAAGAGAAGTGTGTATTGACAACTGCATTCACAGTGACAGATTTGAACTTCTAAGGATCTTCTAATAGGAAAGCCATTCAAACATCGCAGTCAACCACTAGCAATTTTTCATAGGTCTCTTCTCCACTATAAACTTCAATTTGGGGTTAGGAGAGGTGGGTTATTTGGGGAAATATCTTTATTGGAAATTCATATGTGCAGAAATTCTGTGGAACCTTTAAGAACTCATCTGTAATTTAACGAGTTGCCTGAAGGACTCTCATTGCCAAAGCGCAGAACAGCCTGACCTTTGAAAGCTGCTTCTGGTCCAAACAGTTTGGGTTAATTCTTGAGGAATCTGAAATATTATTTTTCCCTCACACCCTCCTTTTAAGAGAGAGACATAAAAGACACAAGAGTCTCCCTCATTCAGGGATGAGTAGGAGGGGGAAAAAAACCCCAACCAACATTTAAATAGGGAAACTGGCAGTTCTGAATAAACAAACCTAGGCCCACAGCAACAAGATTCTGCACTGCATGCGCCTTTGAGAAAGAAAGGGAGGAGAGACTTCTCCCTCCTCTTCCAACTCAGCTCACAAGCTAAGAGCACTGAGCTGCGTGCTGCGCGGTGTAGTTGTAGCACAGATTGTTCTAAATACACGCAGTATCTGCGATACTGGCGCGCAGGCCCTCAGAATTCCCTCTGGCTGATCTCTTAAACACACAGAATACAATTATTTTTTCACAACGACCTTGAAACAGGAAGGGAGGGAGGGAGGGGGGAGCGGTGCGTCCAGGATCTAAGGAAGAAAAAAAAAAAGTCACACAAACATTTGGGTTACAGAATTTTGTAGAAGACACACACACACACACACACACACACACACACACGCACGCACACGCGCGCGTTTCTTGCAGCCAGAAACATTCTAAGAGTCTAACAATAACACAAAAAATAAACCCACCACTTGCTGTCCTGGAAAGAAACAAAACCAAGCCAAACAGATCCTTTGACCATGTCTTTCAAGTGCTGGAGAGCTTCCTCTCAGTGAAAGTCCACGGGGAGAAAAATCAAATTGCATTAAAAAAAAAAAAAGTGGGGGCTGGGATTGTTACAAAACATAAGCATCTTTAAATAGTATTTAAATAACACATCTTCTTTTAAACGCTTGAAAGATTAGATAGGGAAGAAAACAAAACACACGTACAAGGCAAAATCCAACCGATGCGGGATCCCATGATTTACGTAACACCACAAACTTGCAAAAGGCAAAAAAAAAATCCAAAAATCCCAAGCCACCATACAAAAAATAATAATAAATAATAATAAAGCAACACCCAGCAACCAAAAAAAATGCCCCAAATAATAATGAACCCACCGAAAACTGCTGGACAAATATTTTTCTCGTGGTGCCTAATAATCTAGCTGGAAAGAGCTTGTGGTGTTTACTGATTTTTTTTTTTCTCTTACTCGCTTCTAAACCTACTATATATAACAGACTTTTTCCAACGGTTCGAACCTCTCACTCCCTTTTGTGTATTAAGCCCAAGTTGCTGAGTTTATGGGTAAAAGAGGAGGAATTAAAAGCCCCAGACCCCGGGAAGGCAAAGCGCACTCCCCCTCTTATGTCACGGAATAGCAAATTAGTTCTCAGAATTCCAGAGGCCAAGCTTTGCTACAGCGAAGACGCCGACGTCACAGAGGGAAGCCCACGTGACCGTAGCGGAGCAGGCTGTACCATCGTCCCGGGCTTGGGGAGGGAGGGACAGCATCTAGCCCCTCGCACCCAAAACCAAAGCTTCCAAATCCGAGACGGCCAGCCTGTGAGGACTCCAGAATATGTCGGACGGTGACCAGCCCGTGTGATCTGGAGGGCTTTTCATGTGTCGGAAGGGGTGAAAGTCGCGGAGAGCTGACACCGAGTCCTCCCCTGCCTTGTAGCAGTGGTAAAGTCCGCAGCTCAAATTCCGAGAATTGAGCTCTGTTGATTCTTAGAACTGGGGTTCTTAGAAGTGGTGATGCAAGAAGTTTCTAGGAAAGGCCGGACACCAGGTGATTATTGCTGTTGCTGCCGCCGCTGCTGCTGCTGCCGCCGCCGCTGCTGTTGCCGCTGGTGCCGCTGCCGCCGCCGCTGCTCATGATCATTATTTTACCTTTAAATTCTTTTTTTTCCGCTCTTGCCAAATGCTTTGGCTCCAAGTTTCCTATGTGTATCTATTTGATATAAATGTATATATTTATTTATTCTAGCTGTCAGTTGTTAAATAATAAATGCCGAAGATTTAGCCCCATGTCTCTCCCACTCCAGGATATAGCTTTTTATTGTTTTTAATATATATTAATTATTTGTTCTTGCTGTCTTTGAGTGAATCGGCCGGTTTGGGGAGGCTTTTTTTCCCCCTCCCTCCCTTGTGTTGTTTTGGTTTTTTTTTTTTTTTAAAGGAGGTGGAGGAGAGGAAGGAGGGGAGTTAGGGGGCGGCCGGAGCAGAGAGGATGAGACAGTGTTTTGGGGGTTGATTCGGGCAAGTCTGGGGGCTGTCTGGCCCCAGACGGCGGAGAGGACGCGCGCGCTCGCGCTCTCGCTCTTTCTGCTGCTGCTTGCGTACGGCTTGTGGTCTCGCTGGAATCGTGCGGCTGTGTTTTCCCCCCTCTTTTCTCGCTTGCAAACTGCCTTTTCTCTGCTCTCTCGCTTCTGCCTCCCTTGCCTTCTCTGCCTCCTCCTCTCCCTGGCCTCTCCTTCCTTTCCCCCTTCCGTCCTTCTTGTTAACTCTGAGAGGCGAGGAGGGAAGCTTTGCTGCCTGCTCGCTCGTCCCGCTGGCTCCCTTCCACCGGCCTCTGTCCTTTAGATTCCCTGCCTCCCTGCCGAGATTTGGGGAGGAAAAATGCAACCGAATTCCGCGGGCGTTTCTCTCTTTCCCCTCCACCCCACACCCCCCTTTCAGTGTCTTGATTTTCTTAGGGAAAGCTGAGTGATTTTTGGTGCCTCTTTCCCCCACTGTTTTGGGAACGTTGAGCTTGCCTGGGGGCGGGGATGTTGAATACTTTGAAAATTATTCCTTCTTGGTTGCAGTTGAGGGACTCTGGAAGCCCCCACGCAGTCCCTCACCTCCATCCTAAGAAGAGAGGCTGATGGCGGGACAGGGATTTGGGGGGGGTAGTGTGGGAAAGGGGTGCGCGGTTGCACCTGCGGTGCGGTTCAGCGTGCAGAGGGACTCAGGGAGCCGGCACAGGACAGCCCTGAGCGGGGAAGGTGGCGGGATTTCTGGCGGTTGCTCTGTATGTAGTTCGGACGCTGCGTGGCTCCTTGTTAGCTCCCCGTGGCTGTTCCCTCCTGTTCTAAAATTTATTTCTCCCCATGGTACAAGCTTTGTTAAAAATAATAATAAAGCTAACTGCGGGCTAGAGATCGGCCGATGTCAGGCTTCAGATTCCTGAGGTCCATGGACTGGGCGAGGGGAGAAACAAACAGCCCCAGCCCGCGTTTCTATGTTAAGATCCAGGAGGAGAGAAGGGGACTTTGTAGCCCTTGCTGGGGGGAGCTGGAGAAGGGGGCGCGGGGTGCAAAAGAGATCTTGAGAGATCTTTGCGAGTGATTTTGCAAAAAAAAAAAAAAAAAAAAAGGATTGCGAGGTTGGTTGGATTTGCAACCTGTGGCTCCCCGCTAGGGAGTAGGAATGGGGGAAAGAAGGCGGCGGCGGCAGCCCTGGGCGGGAGCGGGCAGAGCGTAGAAGCCCAGGAAATCAGCAGAGCTCGGGGACAGCGAGAGCGAGGGGCCACCACTCTGATGGGTGTAGTGGACGGTGGTAAATGTCTTGGAAATTGGATTGTTTTGCCTTGATGATGCCGCGTTATTGGAACTCTAGCAAAAAAAGAAAAAAAAATGGAACTAGTGTTGCAACTATGAGCTTGAAAGCTCATCCATGTAAAACAAACACAGCCCCAACATTTTTCTAAAATGGGGTGGGGGGTTATTCTATGGTGTACCAGTTCTTGGAACGGTTAAGAAGTGGTGTTGAGAGTCTCCAAAGCTCCCAGGAAGGTGGAAATTGCAAGTAAGGTCCCGACAGTCCTAAACTGTTGTTGAGTCCAGGTCCGTGACCACCTTAGTAAACTGGTCATCTTATCTCTTCCACCCTCTCCTCTATTTAATCTTTTATGGATGTCTTCTTTTAAATCAGTTTCTAATTTCAAAGAAGGGAGCTCTTGTAGTGCTTTTGCTTTTTAAAGTGTTAGTAGATGCATTTTTTTTTTTTTAACTCTGGAAAAAAATGGGGCAGGAGAGAAGGAACCAGGGAAAGGGCTGTTTAGAAATACAGTTTGTGGCTCTGAGTGATGCCACTGGCTTCCTCTACAGAGACTGCCAGTTTCCCTTATTCTTTGCAAGGTGTGTGTGGTTTTAATAAATAACTTTAAAAAATAAAAGAGGGGCCCCGGCAAGATCAGTCAGGAGACAGGTATCTATTTTGCTCACTATTTACTACTAAGAGCCTTTGGCACTGAAACAGAGCCTTCTAAATCTGCAGCCCAAGTAGAAGTTCATCTGGCCCTAGTCCACACACTATTCCTGGAGGTAGCAAACACAAGTTCAAAGGAACATATTCTTGCTTTTAAATATATACTTTTTTTTTAATAAAAAGAGAAGACTTGTCTCTAGGAAAGAAAGAGTGAAGAGAAATGGGCATCCCCTTGCTAAAATGACTGCACTTGAATCTTCAGGCCCAAATAGCAACCTATAAATGGAAAATACCCCCCCCCCCCAAAGAAGTTTCCAGTGTCCCATTTGTTAGACTTTGAATACTACAGGCCCTAACATTGGCTGGTTGTAAGGGTCTGGTGGTGACATTGACACTAAGACTTGGAAGCCGCTGACTAAAAAACTAGGCAATCCAAAGCAAACCAGAAATGGGAGTTCTCCAAATGCCCTCTTCCCCTGTGATCAGTTTAGGTTTTTTTTTTGCCCAATGTTTTCTTGAAAAGACTGTCCAATTTATTCTGGGCTTGGTAGACAAGGATGGCACTTTAAAGCTCTTAAGCTGTTGTTTGCTGAGCCTTGAAGAGTTCCAGTTATTGGTTGAGTAAATGGTAGCCATGACTAGATGTCAAAATCCTTCCTTCCCTCTCTCTCCCTTGCTGAGTAGCCACACTCAAGCCACACTTTGTTGTGAAAACCTTAAGATATTCATAGGATGTGGTGCCACAGCACCACCCCTCGGCGGTGAAACTCTTTGCAAAAGTCAAATATTTGAAAAATATGGTGAATGACCTTATGGGACTTTTTTTTTTCTTTAGGGAAGGGAGATAAAACTAATTTCAAAAAGGACTTTGCATATGATCACTCAAACGCGTAGGAAAAAAGAAGGTTGTTTTCTAGCTCAGATGGTGTCTTGATAGGCAAAGTAGCTCAGTTCAAGTGCCTTGTGTCTTGTGTTTGCTTGAGCGCTCCATCCAGGGAGGAAGCAGGCTGTCTGCATGAGTTTAGACAGTGAGTTCTCACTTAGGTAGTCCCCCTCCCCCTTGGACTTGGATTCTGCGCCCTGTCTGGTTTTGAGATAAAGAGCTATGTGTTGATAGTAAAACAAACAAACACAGCAACTGGAGATCTTGTAGTTTCCCCGATGGTGTTGGTGGCCTGTAGAGAAAGGTGGTCTTGGGAGGCAGACTTGTGGACTGTGTCCGTCTAGCTTTGGAGTGCCCCAAACCCCACCCCCAAACCAGGCCAAACAATGCGGCTCGTGCAGGTTTCCTGCACTGAGCAACAAGTGGAAACGCTGTTGCCCATGCTCCTAATCAGGCTACTATGTTGTAGTAGAGCTGCCGGGTTGCTTCTCACCTGGCTGGGCTAGAAGATTGGAATGACTCCTCCCAACCTCCCCTCCACAATCCCACCTCTACCCCCATTCCCAGTCAGAGGTCGGCAGTCCCACCAGAAAGACCCTGTTCATCTCCCAACCCCCACCCCGGACTTAACCTAGCTCCGCAGTGTGCGCCAAAGATAACCTGCCTGTGGCCTCCAGCCCCCTCTCTATCCCTTAACTCAAAGATCGGGATTTTATTCTCTCACTTTTCTTTATTGTTCGATCTGTTTGGCAGGAACCTCTCCTCATACTCACGTGTGCCATTCTGTTTTTTGAAAACAAGTGCACCTTTTCTATCCCTTCCCAGTACATTCAGCCTTTCAGGCTGGGGAAAAACCCACAGCCTCAGATACTGTGTTGTGGTTGTTAGAAGCTTGAGTAGCAGGAAGGGCGGGATAACACCCAGTGAAAAGTGAAATGTTTTCCATCTCTGACTATGAGGTGATCCTCCTCCTCCCCAGTATACCAAAAAGAAAAAAAAAGAAAAAAAAACTAAATAAAACAGGGGTACTGGGGTAAGGTGTGTGGGGGAGTGGCAGTTAATTAATTGGGTGTGGAAGGCTATGACCAAGCGGTGATTTTTTTTTTTTTCGATGTACTGAGCCTGCCATCTAGTGGTGGCTCGTGTCTGAGCGCCCCATCTCCATCCTTAAACTCACAGGGGAACCTTTGGGCGCCTGAGTATTCATTCAGAACTGGTGCTAGGACTGTGGAGGAGGAAAAAAAAAAAAATCAAATGAGAATGTCATCCAACCTCCAAAGTTTTGGGAAGAGACTTGAAGATTAGAAACCCCCGGATGTTCGCTTCTTCCATGGTGGCTCAACAACTGGCAATGGCCTCCACTAAGAGAATCCTGAAATAACCCACATTGAATACGGTCTTGCTAACACTGTGTCTTCCCCGGGAAAGTCAGCAGTGGAGGCATACATATCTCGGGGCTCTAGGACATCCAACTCTTTTTTACAGTTTGAGGGAACAAGCCTGATGAGGGAGGCTGCTCATGGTGAGTTAGTGACCTAAACTGGCCCAGATTCTAAACCTATGAATTCCAGGTCAGTTGACTTAAAGTCTAAGGTGAGCTGAACCCCAGGATGTCTAAGGAAAGGAGCCACAACCAGGGCTGTGATTTTTAACTTTTTAAGTCACTGTTGTTGGAAACGGTCTTCCTACTGTCTTGGAAGAGTTTCGTTAGAAATCAAGGCCTGAGAGTTTCAGTAAGAGAAATGAATAGCAGTTCCGAAGGTGGGGGTGATTGCGTGCATTGAGGAGTGAAGACCCAATCTTGCACGGATGCTCCTTGCTGCTGCGCCAGAGGCTCACATTTGGATCCTGGGATCACTTTCCTTCCAAACTTTGCTTTAGTAGCTTGGAGAATTTGGTTGTGCGTAGAGGAAGGGTGGGGGTGGGGATGAGAGGCATAGGGGCAGAAGGAGCGCAATCTTCGTAGCATGTACGCCACTACAGCTGCTCAGCAAAGTTTTGTCGAAGTTCAAGATTTAAGATGGCAAAGGAACAGCTACGTGCTGGCGGCCCCTAGAGGCGGCCTGTGCTCCCCCCCACCGCGTGAGCAGGGGTCCTCTCCTGGTGGGTCAGGATCAAGTTCAGTCTCTCCTACTGCGGGAGTAAGGTCGAATGTGCCTCCGTTCCGGTTGGAAGCTAATCTGAGGATGTGTGTGAAGAAAGGTGCAGTTTGACTCATCACTTTCCAAGGACAGTTGGTGCCTCTCATCTTCACCAATGTGAATAAAAGACTGGCTGATTTCTGTTCAGATCGGATTTTAAAGGCATTGTGTGCTGGGGAGAGATCATGCTGCTCCTCTCCCCCAAGTAGCCTTTCCGCCAGCTAAGGCCCAGCCCAGCCTGGCCCAGCCTAGCCAGGATGACCGAGATATCTCAGTTTAGGCACATGGCTTGCTGGCAGAACCCATCCGCTGTGTCTGGGAGGCTTCTGTGAGCTGGGGAGCATTCCTTATGCAGCAGGTCTTGAGATCTCAACGATAAAACACATCCCTCTATTTTATTGCATTTCCTAGAAGCTTGCAGGCGTGCAGCCGTGTTATTGGCAGGAAATGTGATAGAAATGAAAGTCAGGACATAATGTCCCTGAACACCTCGGTCACCCAAAGCGACTGCTGAGGCCACGGTGTTATCAAATTCGCTTTCATCTACTTTCTACTTTCTTCCCTCCCACCCACCTCTCTGCAGTGTAGAGCGCTCAAAGTGTCAGTCCCCAGCGCAAAAACAACTCCGTGGTTTGACCTCGCCCCCCCCCCCTACCACTGACCCACAGTGGTTAGACCCCAGTAGCTCAAGTTATCCACAAAAAGGAGCGCTTTTTGTGGGGTTTGCTTTGCAGCAGTTCCAGTCTTATTAAGATTCTTCTCCCCTCCCCCTAAAGAAGGCTTTGCACTTCCAAGTTCAACCCTCCCCCCCCTTTTTTTTTTGAAGAGAGTTAATTGGAGTTATTAGATTACCAATAAGCCCCAAGCCAGACGGGATAGAAAGGATGGGGGCAGGGGGGAGGGCGGACAGCGTTGTCCACATTTGGAGACTGGTGCCAAACTAGGTCAATGAGAAAGAGGGGCGAAGCGAGCCGGACTGTAGGGTTCCAGCGTTGATGGAGGGCTCTCTCTAGTGTTCGGCCACAGTAACACAGGATGAGCTTGGAGCTCCCGGAGCCGTGGGACTCATGTTATCAATGAGTGTATTTACTTAATTTGGCCCTTCCTTTCCAGATTCTTGTCCCATCCCACACTTAGTTTTAGCATTCACTCTCCCACCCAGCGAGGGGAAGTGAAAGCCCCCCACCTTCCCCTGGAGGACTCTCGGAGGCCTAAGAGGCCCAATCGTACAGTGCAACTCTGACCCCGCCTCCTCCGCTGGAGAGCTGCGTGGCGCGGTGACGCTACCCGCCAGTTTTAGGACAGGCCCCGTGGCCTCAGGAAGGGGGGGGCTGTTCTTTGCCCCGCAGCACCTCCACACCCCGAAAGTACCTCTCAGAGACCACTACTTGGAACCCCAGGGGGGAGCCAGGGGGACTCAGATTCCCGGGAAGGCCGGGGAGGAGAGGGCAGCTCAGAGCGCAGCCTTGTGTGTGTGCGCGTGCGTATGCGTGCGCGCACTCGCAGCTGGACCTCCGCCGAATCCCAGCCTGAATGCTAACCTGGGCTCCGTAGCTTCGGAGAAACGGGATTTGGAAACCCCGAACTCCGGCCAGCCTGGAGGCGAAGTTCTTAAACACTCTGGGCCGAAGCCGAACGTAGCTGGAGTGCCCGTCTGGCCCGCTGGGCTGAAAGAAGGGGCTTCATTTTCCTCCAGCTCTGCGGGCATGTCCTGGATGGAGACCCGCAGCCCTAGCCTTAAGGTTCTCCATCATTCCATCATTTTTTAAAAGCAATCTATCACCTAACAGTCTCCTTGAAAAAGATGCTGGGCAAACAAAAATTAAAAAAAAAAGTTACAGTGTAAGGTGTAAGGCGTGGAGAGCAGAACGGACGCTACACCAGACAAACACCAGAGCTTTGCAACTGGGAGTAATGAAAGGAAGTGAGCCTTGAATTGGACCCGAAATCCTTTCTGGCTGTGCAGCGGCTCTGTTAGCCGTGGATCAGCCCAAACAGTTGTTTGGGGAGAGTTAGACTTAGGTGAACTGTGGGAGTCCCAGGCCAGCAGCTTGAACGAGGAATTTAGGGGAAAGTGTTCTCTGGTCCCCGGGAGCCTCCCACCAGTCCCCCAACACCTCCCCCAGTGAATCCCTGCCGCCTGCTGGGGCAAAGACTGAGATCCTGGCGGCGGCTGAAGGCTTGCAGCTTCCTGGAAAGTTACTTCTGGTTGGAGCCGATGGTAGGCAGTGTTCTGTGAAATCCGCTGAGCCTAGATCGACTACGTTCCGGGAATGAGAGGGCTGTGTCATTCCCCTCATTGCCCCCTGCCTTGACGGCTTAACAGGAAAGAAAAAAAAAAAAGGCACAAACAATGTTAGCTACCGAGGTGTATGAAAAGTTTTATTCGAATGGAACCCAATTAAGGGCTGGTACAGTCAGACTGCAGGACCTCGGCTGTGAGTGCGGGGGCTCAGAGGCGGATGGGCAGCGGTGCCTGCAGACAGCCCCAGGGTGGGCGGTCCCTGGAGGACAGGTACGGTCTGGGGGAATCAGTGTGGGCCTGAGGGTATGTGCAGGACTCGGGGTTGTGCCCCTGCCAGAGTGCCAGAGAATGAGGCTACCCAGCGCCTGCTTAGTGGAGGAGACAGGGACTGACTCTTCTCAAACTTAACCTTGATTTGCTTTTGCTTTTCTCTTGTCTCCTTTTCAATGGTTCTGTTCTCTCTCTCTCTCTCTCTCTCTCTCTCTTCCTGTGTGTGTGTTGGGGAAGACTCTTTACCAGTTCCTTTGAAGAGTCTAGTCTGCTCTCTCCACTCGATGTCTAAATGAGAATACACAGAAAAGGAGAGAAAGTATACGGAGTAGCTATAACAAAGTTTTTAAGTCTCATTTTGCTGATTAGTGCGTCTTCTGGGGCGGGGCCCAGTTGCCACTTTGCCTTGGACTGCCCTTCTCTTTTCACTGAGAAGTTTTGGAGGGATGACTGTTAACTGGTAGACAGGATTTGCTGATAACTAGTTTTGAGATCTTGGGTAAGGTTTTATCCCCTGGAATCTCAGTGCCCTTCCTAGTAAATCTGAGCTGTTAGGGTCAGATCCAGTAGTCAAGCGATAGGAGTTGCTGTGTTGTCTGTAAAAATTGAACTAGGTGTTTGTGGAACTTTCACATCTGCAGCATCTGGAGGGCAACACACTTTTGCCCACACCCACTATGACCCAAGTATTCACAATCTGCAGGAACCTGAAGACAAAATTAACTTAGGAAGGAGTGGATGTAATATTAAGGCTTGGGATTTAGTGTATGTGCATTTGTTGTTGACCAAGCCGGCAGAACTTGAGGGTGAAAAGTACCCAGTCCTGGGGCCTGGCTGACAGAGGACTCAGGGGAATTGTCTGTTTCTGTTGGAATCTGGAGTGAGGCAATGCCACTCTTCAAGGTGAAATGGCAAATCTGGACTTCCTGTGGTTCCAAAAGTCTGTGACTGGAAATCCACAAGCGGACTGGTGGTTGAAGCTGGTTAAAGACTAATGTTGGAGACTCCAGAGGTGCTTAGGGATCCTTTTCATGAGGAAAGAGGATATATATATATATATAACATGTGTTGTCAGCATTCCTTAAGAGAGACAATCATGAACTTGCTTAAGACTTATTTAGTATGTCTGCCTTGGCTCCTCTTTTGGTAGACTGGGGAGAGGAGGAAATAGGTTCCTTTGTCTTTTTCTTTCCTTCCCCTCCCCCCATTTTCCTCCCATCCTCACTCACTCACATGCACACATAACCTTTAAGCGGATGAGATTGAGTGACTAGCACTTGGGACCACAGAGTTATGTCAGTGTTTGGTTACAGACTCAAGGAAACCTCTCATTTTAGAGTGCTCATTTGGTAAGACTCAGTAGCCTGGAATGGGGGCAGAGTGTGTGGGGAAGGAACTTACAAATGAGAGTCACCCACATCAGGGTGCTGCTGCCTTGCATGTTTTGCAGCACGTAGGCTGGTTTGGACAGGAGACAGGAATTTGAGCCAAAAGACCTAGGACTGGGCCACTGACCATCTATGTGGCCTGACATGACCTCCCTGGACTTGGGCCCCTTTCCCCAGAGTGTAGCTGTCAAAGTATATGCTTTTAACAACTCAGTGGGGAGGGGAGGGGATTAGGGTTATGGTGTTGTTATGTTTTGTAGCCCACCTGTGATCATAAATGAGAGTTTTATACCTGTGCTTCAAACTGAATCGCTCTAGAGAAATTTCACTTTATATTGGGCTGTCAGACATATTTTCCTTTGTTTTTCTATGCAAGAATGCATCAGAACTTTTCCTACAGCCCAGTATTCTATCAGGACTCCTTTTCCAGTTCTCAGCCTTGCCACACAGTTAAATATTTCACCAAGAGGGGGCAGCACACACTTGGAAAATTGTAGACCCAGGTACATAGGAAGAGAAGACTTTGAGAAAGGAGAGGAATCCCAAGAATAGTGTAGCTATGCCATCTCAGATGGTCCCCTGCAGATCTGAGGTTTAGTGGCAAGAGTTGCAGGTGGTCAGGAAATACTGCCTGGCTGTGGTCCTGAGCAAATCCCTTCAAGTCTCAGTTTCATCATCAGTGAGACAGGAATAAAGATACTGACCCTGCTGGACTTTATGAATCATTCTAAAACTTGAAAGATAATATTTTAGCAAATTTGGAAGGTCATCTAGAATCTTCAGTCTTTTGAAGAGCCACCCTTATTGACTTTGAAAGATACATTTTTCTTATTTTTTATTTTCTTTTTTAAACATTTATTTATGCCCCTTTGTTACCCTTGTTGTTTTATTGTTGTAGTTATTATTGTTGTCGTCATTGTTGAATAGGACAGAGAGAAATGGAAAGACAGAGAGGGGGAGAGGAAGTCACCTGCAGAGCTGCTTCACTGGCTGGATCTTTGTGCTTTGCACCACCTGAGCTTAACCCACTGCACTACTACCCCACTCCCTATTTTCTCTTATAAGCTCAAGTGACCTTGGGAAAGTCTGCTTCTTTTTTTTTTTTTTCCTCACTTTTAAAAAGGAAATGTATGTGTATTTGTACATGTCACTAAAACATTCAATTACATTTATAGTATTCAGTGTAAAGACATCATATTGCATATCTTTGGATGTCTATGTTATTTCCTTAAGAGCAGAAACTGGAAAAATGTTTGCTGGATTCTTGTGGTAAAACCACACTAGCTGGTAGGCTGCGGCTTTCCAAGTCAAACTATACACATGCATCCTGAAGTAAGATTATTATGAATGATTTTACATTCATTTAATCAATTTCTCTTTGCTTTCTTTTCTTCCCTGCAGATTTTAAGCAAAATTTTGGACTGTGAATCTAGGCGTTGGGTAAGTGAAATTATATGCCTTTAAATTTTGTGGGCAGGCCTTTTATTTTCCCTTTTGAATTTGTCAGTGCCTGTGTGCCTGTGAAGTCACCCAATTTTCACTAAATGAGAGGAAAGGTAACCAATTCCCAGGCCTCACTCTTTCACCTCTGCATCAAACTAACAACACTCTTACGGGGATCATTCATTTCTCATTCATTGCTTAGTTCAAGTTAATTTAGCCACCACAATACACTAGTCATGTGCCAGGTACTAAGTGTTCAAATAACGTTGAAGTCTAGCAATAATAGCATGTGATACTAACACGAATCTCTGTAGTTTTTGAGAATCCACAACAGCCCAGGTGTTTTATCTCTAATTTTCACAACCACATAACTAATTCCACTCCCATTGTGGAAAGCCAAAGCCCAGAAGTAGCAAACAAAGTCAAGTCACACAGCTAGCAAAAAATAATGCTAGCCAGCTCACCTCCAAAGCATGGTTTCTTTCCCCTGTGACTCACTCACTGCCTCTCCAAGTTGGCAACTCTCCAAGTTGGTATTTGCTGTGTAGGAAAACTACTTAACAAATATTCATCCCTTCTCTCTTTCCCCTAAAAGGCTTTATATTCCAACTTTGATAGATTCAAAAAATAATGCTCAGAGAGGGAGACTGTGAATTTTTTTAGAGACTAAATGTGAGGGAACTCAGTTTGCATTCCATGCCTGAGCAGGCCGAGCCACCTGTTCTCACACTCCTATTAAGCAGGAATCAGGCTCAAGAAGACTAATGGGATTCTTTTGGACTTTTTTTTTTTTTTTTTTTTTGCCAGGTCGAGACAAAATGGCCTCGCCGGCTGACAGCTGTATCCAGTTCACCCGCCACGCCAGTGATGTTCTTCTCAACCTTAATCGCCTCCGGAGCCGGGACATCTTGACTGATGTTGTGATCGTGGTGAGCCGTGAGCAGTTTAGAGCCCATAAGACAGTCCTCATGGCCTGCAGGTGAGGGGTTGAGAAGGGAAAGATAGATGAATAATAAATGGGAAGATTGGTAGGGTATAAGCCTTTTTCTGTATCTGGGATCACTGCTTACTCCTTTGTATCTAGGTAACAGAGTAGGTTCCCAGGAAGTGAATAAATGAAAACTTTATTTATTTGTTTATGTATTTATTAAAGAGTTTCTATTCTGTGGAGATAAGAGAAGAAATCATATATGATCTGACAAAAAAAAGGATTTATATTTTTGGGAGAATATGGAGAATAATTTTAGCTAGTCAACGGAAAAATTAAAAGAGCTAAACTACTTTATGCAAGTTCATGTGAAATAGTTACGTGAGTGAGAGTGAACAAGCTGACTCTTCATATTTGCCAAGTGTTTTGAAGGTTCAGAGCAATTTTGTATTGTTCCAACTCTGGATCTTCATAGCTGTTCTCTCTGTTATGGCTGGCATGGTGACCTTTGTTTTGTGGGCAATCAAACAAAGATATAGGCAGGAGAAATTATATAAAGTCAGGGGCCTCTACTGTGTATAGAAAAAAAGTATTCAACATATATAGTGAGCACCTTTTTAAAACGTGGCAAGAACTGAGATTCATGGCGATATGAGAGTAGTGGAGAATGTTCAGGGGATGCTTGCTGTGTGACAAGCATCATTCCTTTCCTTGAATTTTTTAGCTTTGATCCTTTATAAAATTTTATTTATTTGTTTGTTTATTTATTTATTGACTGGGTAGAAACAGAGAGAAATCAAGAGGGGGGAGATAGAAAGGGAGAAAGAAAGATACCTGCAGCATTGCTTCACTGCTCATGAAGCTTCCCCGACTGCAGATGGGGGCCAAGAGATTGAACCTGGGTCCTTGTGCATGGTAAGTTGTGTGCTCACCCAGGCATCATTCTGTACCCTTTACATTCCTGTTCTTGCCTCATTCTGAAGAAGCAGATACTATTGTTCCTGCACAGCTCCTTCTTGGTTGAAATCCAGCTCGTTTCCCAACCCACTTAGAAAGAGTGGAGTCAAGATGATAACCTCAAACTTTGGTTTTTGAACTGAGTACATTTTACTTGACTAGATCATCTCATATTTAGAGTTAAGCCCTGAGATTTGACTTATACCTTTTAGAAGTATTGACCTTGCCATAGTCTGTGGACTTTTAGAAGATCAGTAGGCTGTAGACGTTGGCATAAATTCATTTATTTATTTGTCACCAATTCCCAACTTCTAAAAATAGAGTAGGATCTTAAAAATAAACATAATTTGATGGCACCCGAAAAGCAATACTTACCCTAAAGCTACAAACTAAAAATAGTTACTGCAAATGAGAGCTAAATTTAACTCTAGTAACCCAAGTAGTGAAGAATAAATCAAGAAGAAGGTTCTGTGATTTTTGAGGACTTGACTTCCCTGATCTTAGATCCATTGTTTGGAAAGGGGGCTAGGTGATGGCATTTACCTGGAAAGCCTGTGAAGAACACAGGATAATAAATGTCAGGTGCTTATGATTTCTGGCATCTCGTAAGCTGTTCCTAACTGCCCTAGATATTGTGAAGTTAAATCTGAGGGACAGGAAGATACTGACTTTGATACTGACTAGAACTGACCGTGATTCTGTGTGCCTGCTATAGTAAGGTCTGTGCTTGTTTTTGTAGTGGTCTCTTCTATAGCATCTTCACCGACCAATTGAAATGCAACCTCAACGTCATCAACCTGGATCCTGAGATCAACCCTGAGGGCTTCTGCATTCTCCTAGACTTTATGTATACATCTCGGCTCAATCTGCGCGAGGGCAACATCATGGCCGTGATGGCCACAGCTATGTACCTGCAGATGGAGCATGTCGTGGACACTTGCCGCAAGTTTATCAAGGCCAGGTGAGGTGCCGCCACCTGGATGAAAGCCTGGGAGACCAGAGGGAACAAAAAATCCTGGCTGGTGCAGGCGGCAGGGGAAGAGACATTCCCTTGTGCTGTACCACAAGTACTTCCACATGTTCTGCATGCTTCTGACTCCGTGCTGTCATGCACCATGTCTCGTGCACTCCTCCCCGCCCCCTTCCACCCCCGCCTCCCTCCACTGCCCATATCCTTTCTTCTTACCCTTCTGGCAAGGTCCAGCTTGGATGCAAGCTCCTTCACTGACGTTTCCATGCCACCACTTGTCCTCCCTCAGCATTTCCTCTGTTCCACAGCTGTGTGCCTGTCTCCAGTGCCACCTTTCCCTTTTAATGATTTGCATATACATTTTAGTTCTCCTTCGGGGTCCTTTTCCTGACTATTTATACTTATGTGTGTATATATATGCATATATATATATATATATATATATATATATGCCTTAGTTCCCCTGCCAGACTGTGGCCTGCTTCACTCATCTTTTATGTTACTTTGATTCTATTAGAGAGGACTTTGTTGAATTAAATTAAGTCTGTTGGGTCTAACCTCCTACCCAAGTGCTCATAAGACACACCATACGTCATGTGTGGGTGATGGACCAGAGACAAAGAAGTGAAAGCTTCTCTATGGAAAACAGACTCTAGGGCTTAGCCTTCCCCTCCTCCTGCTCCTCCTCTCTCCTCTTCTTCCTCTTCCTCTTCTTTATTCATGCTCTATTTTTTTTTTTAGCATCTTATTTATTTGGTTAAAGACAAATCAAGAGGGAAGAGTGCGGTAAGGAGAGGGAGAGAAGTATATCTGCAGTGCTGCTTCACCTTGTGAAGCTTCCCCCTTGTAGGTGGTGACTGAGGGCTTGAACTGGAATCCTTACAAATTGCCACCACCTGGCCCCAGGACTGTTTTTTTTTTCTTTTCTTTTCTTTTCTTTTTCTTTGCCTCCAGGATTATTGCTGGGGCCTGGTGCCAGCACTATGAATCCACCACTCTCGGGGGGCCATTTTTTCCTTTTTCTTTTTTAATTAGATAGAAATGAGAGAAATTGAGAATGGGGAGATAGAGAAAGATAGACACCTGCAGACCTGCTTCACTTGCTCGTGAAACAGACCTCCTGCGGGTGAGGAGTGGGGGCTCGAACTTGCACTTGGTAATGTGTGTGTTTAACCAGGTGTACTCCTCGTGCCCCCCCCCCCCCCAGCTGATTTCTTTAGAGCCATTTGATTCATTTGCTCTAGGGGGTTTACATTCTTTCTGAAACGGAGGGACTTGCACCATGGAACACCTCTAAGAGCCAGGAACTAAGAGTTCCCAGAGCGACACTATCTATTTTGGAGAGTTAAAATGCCCCTCTTTCTGACGAGTTGAAATCTGGCTCCCTTAACCTTTGCTCATTGGCTCTAGCTCTGTTAACTGTGAGTGTGTTCAGCTGGCCTATTTTTCTCGCCCACATAATGTCCCTTCAAGTACATGCATCTGGAGCTCTTTGCCTCCGGTGGGTGGTAATGGTGGTGGGATCATCACTGCCGTCATTTACAGGTACTTTGTGTGGGTCAGGCCTTGTGCTCGGAGCAGTAAAATAACTTGCTTCAGATTACTTAGCTGAGAAGTGGCACAGCTGGGGTTAGAAGTTTGCTCTGCCTGCTATATTGCTGGAGCTGCTTTTTCCAGCAGCCCTGCTTGTTCTCCAAGGTGAATTTCCTCATGACTTCACTTGGCATGTGGGATAAGTCTTCCCCTCAACAGACTTCCAGTCTGTCTGAGACCTTCCAAAGGTGAGACCCACAAGCCCTCTGTCATCCCTATGCCTCTATTTGTTCATGCATCAAATGGAGATGTGCAGATTCACATACACACATATGATATGTGTGACTTAAGCATGCAAGACCTTGTCAAGAGGGTCACAGAGTATGTGACTAGTTCACCTCTCCCTTCTGGGCCTAGATTGTGCAGCCGTTGGCTAGAAATCTAGACTTGCAGCATTTCTGCCTGAAACTGTGAGTCCTTCCCTACTTCAGAGCCTCTGCCCCTCTGTCTAGCAGAACCAGACACAAATATGGCTGCAGACAGCTAGGTAAATAATCACACAAACAGGAAGTAGATTATAAAGAGACATTTACTAACAATACATTGTGCACATGGGAGATTCCTATGGATTCTGAGAAACTCACAGGCACTGAGGTCATTCTATTGCAGGGGCTTTGGGGAGGAAGAAGAAAGGAGGGGTCAGTTAAAGTGCTGTGTGTTCTGCTCTCTCAAGGAAGAAAGTAAGGCAGCTCCAATGTGGCTGCATAGACCCGTATCCCGGGGAAGATCATCTGTTACACAGTTCTGGTTCAGAGGTTGATGTTTCCTCTTCTCTCTTTGCTCTTGCAGTGAAGCAGAGATGGTTCCTGCCATCAAACCTCCTCGTGAGGACTTTCTAAACAGCCGGATGCTGATGCCCCAGGAAATCATGGCCTACCGGGGTCGGGAGATGGTGGAGAACAACTTGCCACCGAGAAACGCCCCTGGGTGTGAAAACAGAGCTTTTGCCCCGAGTCTGTACAGTGGCCTGTCCACACCGCCAGCCTCTTACCCTGTCTACAGCCACCTGCCCGTCAGCAGCTTCCTCTTCTCAGACGAGGAGCTGCAGCTGCGGGATGCCCGCATGCCCATGGCTAACCCCTTCCCCAAGGAGCGCTCCCTCCCCTGCGACAGTGTCAGGCCGGTTCCCAGTGAGTACAACAGGCCAGCCATGGAGATTTCCCCCAGCATGTGCCACAGTAACATCTACTCCCCCAAGGAGGTGAGCCCGGAGGAGGCACGGAGTGATATGCACTACAGCATGGCTGAGGGCCCCAAGCCCGCTGCCCCTTCGGCCCGGAACATCCCATATTTCCCCTGCGACAAGACTGGCAAGGAGGAAGAGAGACCCTCCTCAGAGGATGAGATTGCCCTGCATTTTGAGCCCCACAATGCACCCCTAAACCGGAAAGGTCTGGTGAGTCCCCAGAGCCCTCAGAAGTCTGACTGCCAGCCCAATTCACCTACAGAATCCTGCAGCAGCAAGAACGCCTGCATCCTGCAGACCTCTGGCTCCCCGCCTGCCAAGAGCCCCACTGACCCCAAAGCCTGCAACTGGAAGAAGTACAAGTTCATTGTGCTCAACAGCCTCAATCAGAATGCCAAACCCGAGGGGCCTGAGCAGGCTGAGCTGGGCCGCCTTTCCCCTCGAACCTACACAGCCCCCCAGGTCTGTCAGCCACCCATGGAGCCCGAGAGCCTTGATCTCCAGTCGCCAACCAAGCTTAGCACCAGCGGGGAGGACTCCACCATCCCACAAGCCAGTCGGCTCAACACCATCGTTAACAGGTGATTTGGGAGGTAGTCTGGGGTCAAGGATTACCTGAGCAGAATTCTGGAGCCACTTCTTAATTTTTTTTTTTTACCAGAGCACTGCTCAGCTCTGGCTCATGGTAGTGTAGAGGACTGAACCTGGGATTTTGGAGCCTTGGACATGAGACTCTCTTTGCATAACCATTATGCTATATACCCCTGTCCCCACTTAAAAAAAATGTATTTGTTTAAGAGAGAGAGTTAAAGAGAAAGCCAGAGCATCACTCTGGCTCATGTAATGCCAGCAATAGAACTCAGGACCTGTCATGCTTGAGCACCCAACACTCTAGCCACTGTACCACCTAGCAGCTCTCGGGTCAATTCTTCTGAATACAGAAGCCGCCTAGACTTGCTGAGCGTGTTAGGTGTGTGCCCATTGAGCAAATGAGCCCATGAAAGACTATTAATCTTGAGTATCTTTTTTTTTTCTTCATGGCACAAAAAAGTCTCTCTATGGAAGAATGGGGTAGAGTACAGCAATGCTCAGACTTGCCTTGGCTCGAGGGCACCTGTGTATGGCAATGTGGAAGGGAAAGTGTGTGAGGGGTGTGAGGGGCATTCTGGGAAGCTCACTGTGAGCCCCACCACCTTGTCTGCTCCATTGCTGAGCAGCACTCAGCAGCTTCAGATCCAGAGTGGAGCTGCCGGTGTGGCCTCTACCCTGGCCCCAGCAGAGAGGAGAGGGGAGTGGCACTGAGACGAGGCTGTTAAGGTCTTTCCTCCTGTCTGTCCACAGGTCCCTGACAGGCTCCCCGCGTAGCAGCAGCGAAAGCCACTCACCGCTCTACCTGCACCCCCCCAAGTGCACGTCCTGTGGCTCCCAGTCCCCCCAGCATGCAGAGCTGTGCCTCCACACTGCAGGGCCCACCTTCCCTGAGGAGCTGGGGGAGACCCAGTCTGAGTACTCAGATTCCAGCTGTGGTGAGTCTCTGCTCAACCTTTTCTCACCAGGTGGATGGAGGGCCCCTGCCTGCATGGCTTTGGTCTTTCTATTTTGAGCTATTTTCTCTGATTGGGAGGAGTCCTTTGGTGCTAGGATCACGAGTCAGTTGTCCCACTCCTGACCTGTTAGGAAACTAAGCTGACCAGAGCATGGAATAGGGAGTCAGAGTTAATCCGGAGGAGCTGGAAATGACCAGACAGCCTTTTAGCTTCATTACCAGCCAAAGGTAATTTGTGAGGCTGGCTAGAACTTCCAGAACTTTCTTAGTCCTCTGGACTTGAGCTGCTAGTGAAGGTCTGCTAATGTGTCCACTGGGGTATAGATTCTACAAAAACAAGTCTCTGACTTTGTTCATACCTTGAGTTTGTGATAGGTCCTGCTGAGTCTCTAACATGGAATGGGCATTCAGTTAATATCAGTTTCTAGATGCTGTGTGATTGGCATCTGCAGTTTTCACCATTAAAAAAATGCCTTTTTTCCCCCCAGTTCTAGCTGTGGAGATACAGTGCTGTAATTTCAAATCAGGATTAAACCACCATGATTTAGTGCTTTCAGATGTTCCTAACCAAAGGAAAAGAAACCAGTTGCTCACACAGAGAGGTTTAGCTTTGGACCTATAGTTGGGAGAGCAGGGACTGTCCCCTTGGCCATTTGCTGCATTCCAGTTCCTTCTCTCTGGACCTCTGTTTCCATTTCTATTGTCATCTGTGATCTTCCAATCTCACAGCAGTGTATGGGAGACAAGCTATCCAGATAGGTGCCATGTTCATCATCAATTCCTCCTTCAGTGACATCAAAGTATCCTTGAATTTGATTTCTATCTCACATTCCAATAATGCTTTGTGTTATACATACGCTCCAGTGAAGTTGACAGGACAGGGATTTATTATCCTGATTTTGGAGACAGAGGCATAGAGAGAGAGGTCCTGCCAGATGAAGGGGCTTGCCCAAGGGCTTCTCCTGCACATCAGTGTAAACAAAACTATAAGCTGATAAGAAAAGTCAACTCCCTCAGAGCTCTTGAGAGAAGAAGCATGCAGAACGTCCCTCAAGCTGATGCAGGCTGTATGGGTAGCTGTTAGTTTGGGTTTCTTTTCTGTACTTTAATATTCAAACCCATCCCCTTTCTCCTCCTTGAGTTTCTAAATCCTAAGAAAATAAATAATACCATCTGCCCTTTGCTCTGAACTCCAGTGACTATTGGCTGGACGGGGTGTTGGGGTTCAGGTTAGCACCGGGTAGTAGTGACAGAGGAGACAGGTCTTGGAGACCGGCCTCCTTTCCTCGTGCTGACATCAATGTCCCCCTCCCTCCTGCCCCCTGACAGAGAATGGGGCCTTCTTCTGCAATGAGTGTGACTGCCGCTTCTCTGAGGAGGCCTCACTTAAGAGGCACACGCTGCAGACCCACAGTGACAAACCCTACAAGTGTGACCGCTGCCAGGCGTCCTTCCGCTACAAGGGCAACCTCGCCAGCCACAAGACTGTGCACACGGGTATGGCCTTGCCCCACCCCGCCTGAGCTCCCCTGGGTTCCTGAGGACAGGAAGGGGGAGGGGATGCTAGAGAAAACAGTGCTGTCCTGTGGGGTGAGACACCATGATCCTGTCCTCTTTGCTTAGCCAGTGGCCACTCCCTGTCTTCTTGGTCTGTCCTCTCAGATGCTCTCATCTGCTTCTTTATCTTGCTGGGGTTGGTAGGATTAGTCCCCCTGAGCAGGGGAAGGAAGCTAAGGCCAGTAGAGGTGAAACAGATTGGGTTTTTATATAGCCTTAACTAAGTTAAAGACCTCTTGATTTCCCCTAACTCACAACCCTTTACCATGTAACTTGTGATGATCTGGTCCGAAGTTGACTTTCTCAGTAGTGTGATAGGTCCATTACCCCAGAAGCTTTCCATGAAGGCAGGCTTAGCCCTATTGGTTTCCTTGGCCTGTGCGTCTGCTCAAAGCCTGGCCCCGCTCCTTTTGCAAATGGAATCCGACCCAAGTTGGCCCAAGAAGAAAATCGTATTTGCTCTAAAGGAGAGAAATAGAGCAATCTGGCTGTATCTCTCTGGTGTATGTTGCCTTTTAGACACACAATGAACCAGACAAACCCGAGGCCATTTGCTTTTCAGGTGCCAGAGAGGGAAACTGAGAAGATTGAGTGTGACCTCTCTTAAATCCATCAGTTAGATATTCCTAATGACAATACTGGTTCCGAGATTCCCTGGAGTCTCCCTCCCTTTTGTCTTAGTGTTGTCCCAGGTCTCTCTGCCACCACTGGCAGGGCATACTCCTGCGTGAGACAGAGAGAGAGGTGGCAGGCCAACAGGCAGGAGCCTGGCTTCTCTCTCTCTCTCTCTCTCTCTCTCATGTCTTTTGAGGGAAAGAAAAACTCATGCTGCCCCCCCCCCCTTAGAAAGGGCAGTTTTCTTTGAAACCCAGGACCCAGAGACTCCTCTGTTGAATGTGGCATCTTTTCCTTGGTACTAGGTGAGAAGCCCTACCGCTGTAACATCTGTGGGGCCCAGTTCAACCGGCCAGCCAACCTGAAGACCCACACTCGCATCCACTCTGGAGAGAAGCCCTACAAGTGTGAAACCTGTGGAGCCAGATTTGTGCAGGTGAGCTGGGGTGAGGGGGAGAGGACCCCTGGACCTGTGCATGTCCATGAGGGGTGCCAGGTAGTCCGTAGCCCACCCTGCAGTGCCTCTCATGCTTTGCTTCTCCCTCAGGTGGCCCACCTTCGTGCCCATGTGCTCATCCACACTGGTGAGAAGCCCTACCCCTGTGAAATCTGTGGCACCCGGTTCCGGCACCTCCAGACTCTGAAGAGCCACCTTCGGATCCACACGGGAGAGAAACCTTACCATGTATGTGAGCTTCTTATGGCCATGGGCTGGCCTACGAGGGGAAAGGAGGTGGAAATGTGGAATAACCAGTATTATTCCTTCCAATCTCCAGCAGCTAGTAGGATAGCCACTAACTATAGGTCAAAGACCCGGATTTTGCCCTGATTATCAAAAGAAGCCTGCCTGAACTTGGCCTGGGCTTCATTTGTGCTCATCTTTAAAATGGGTATTTTCTGTTTTCTGTTCTCCCATGGTTGTCCTAGGCCATTAAAGGAATATCAACAGAAGATGTGGCTCTTAAGAAAGAGGCCTGGCCTATGGACTTATAGATTTGGGGGTTATTCATTCACTCCTACAAATACCTTTTCTAGTGCTCCCCTGCATTAGGCTAGTTATCTACTTGACCAGAGTCAAAGTGTTTAAGAAAAGCAGTCATGGGAGAAGGAGGAAGAAGAGAGACTGAAGATTGTGGTGATTAAGAAAATGCAGAGAGACGAGGCTAGAGTCTCGCCTGGGCATGGCGTTGCCCCGGCGTGCTGGAGTCCTCGGAGAGCAGCCGCTGGCCTTATTCGCTGGCTATGGCTCTGTGGCCGAGCCGGTCTCCAGGCCAGGGACAGGCGGGCGGGCAAAAAAAAGGAAAATGCAGAGAAAGGACCATATCCAGAGGGATTAGGGCTCAGCTGGGGGCCCGATGCTACAGACACTAGCAGTTGTGTTCTAGAACAGGTCTTGGCAAACAGTTTGGGGAGTAAATCAGGAACATTCTGTTAGCTCAAAATGGGTTTTAAGTGTTTTACCTGCTTAAAAAAGCTATCAAAAATATTTTGTGAGCTGTGCACATTATATAAAAGTCTGGAAAATGTTGATGCCAATCCACAAAGTTTTTTTTTAAATTTTTTAAAAATTAATTTTATTTTTGAGAGAGATGCAGAGAGAGAGAGAGACACACACACACACAAAGAGAAACACCAGAGCACTGCTCAGCTCTGGCTTATGGTGGTGCAGGGGATTGAACCTGGGATTTAGGAGCCTCATGCATGAGAGTCTGTTTGCATAACCATTATGCTGTCTCCCCAGCCCCATCCACAAAGTTTTATCAGGAGACAGTCACACTGCTCTGTGCACACACTGTCCTTGATGGCTTTCCCATGCCAGTGGCAAAGTGAAGTCATTATGCTGAGAGTGTATGGCCCACCCACAAGGTCCAGAATATTCACTCTCTGACTTTTTGCAGAAATACTCTGCTGATCTCTGTTAGAGAGGGCAAAGGTTTTGGTCAGGCAGTCAGGCTCTCTGGGTCCTTATTCTGACTCTGATATGCATCCTTTCTAATGCCTGGGTCAAGTTCTGATCCTGTCACTGGGCCGCAGTTTTCTTTCTTCTTAAAATGTTGACCATGATTAGTTTTCAGACTCTGCTTCTTCTGTCTTAAAGATTCTGCATCCCCATAGGTAGGGTTAGGCCAGGGCTGTGGCCTCTTGGACCATTTGAATCTTCATTTAATTTGATTTAAGAGTTCCATGACTTCTATGCATGGGAATAGTTGTTATTGAGGAAGCTGATTTTGATGAATTTATGGCTTCACTATCCGCCATGGGGACACAGAGTTTAATCAATGAGTGATTTGCCCACAGCACAGATGGGCAACTTGCAAAATATGCTTGTTCTCATTCACTGATTTATCAGTTCTGGATTGATAGTGGTTTCCTGTTTTATTTAATTTTTAATTTTTTATTATCTTTCTTTATTTATTGGATAGAGACAGTCATAAATCGAGAGGAAGAGGGAGACAGAGAGGGAAAGAGACAGAGAGACACCTGCAACCCTGCTTCACCACTTGCAAAGCTTTCCCTCTGCAGGTGGGGACCAGGGGCTCGAACCTGGGTCCTTGCGCATTGCAACATGTGCGCGCAATCAGGTACACCACCACCCGGCCCCTAAATTTACTGTTTTATTTAATTTTTAATTTTTTATTATCTTTATTTATGAGAGTGGTTTCCTACTTGCACTTTGTTCTTGGGAAAATGAGTTATTTTCATAGTACCTTCCTTACTCATCTACTAAGCAGACCTGTTAATAGAAAATGCCTTGTGGGTCTGTTAAATTAAGTAGCCAGATCCACTGAAGTCTTCAGAATCCTCCTTGGCATGGAGTAAGAGTACAACAAATATTTGCTATTATTGTTTGCTAGACGTTGAGATGAGCAGAGTATCAGAGTTGAGTGACCATCAATAGAAGGGGAAGCCAAGGCCCAGAGAGAAAGAAATATAGTGTCTAGAACACACAGTATTGGTTAGTAGAAACAAAATAATGAGCTCTACCTCTCCCAAGACTAGGTCTCGTTCTGTTTGCTGTCTTATGCATTTTCATTTATTATTTAACTTTTCTACATTTATTTCTAGTTATTCTTTTTTTTTTTTTTTTTGCCTCCATGGTTATTGCTGGGGCTTGGTGCCTGCACTACAAATCCACTGCTCCTGGAGGCAATTTTTTCCCATTTTGTTGCCATTGTTGTTGTCGTTATTGTCACTGACGTTGTTGTTGTTGTTGTTGGATAGGACAGAGAGAAATCGACCTGCTTGAGGACCCAGGTTCAAGCCCCTGGTCCCTACCTGCAGGGGGAAAACTCTGTAAATGGTGAAGCAAGGTTGAAGGTGTCTTTCTGCCTCTCTCTCTCTTTTTTACTTTCTTTTTAAAAATATTTATTTATTTATTTATTTTCCCCTTTGTTGCCCTTGCTGTTTTATTGTTGTAGTTGTTGTTGGTGTCGTCATTGTTGGATAGGACAAAGAGAAATGGAGAGAGGAGGGGAAAACAGAGGGGGAGAGAAAGAGAGACACCTGCAGACCTGCTTCACCGCTTGTGAAGCGACTCCCCTGCAGGTGGGGAGCTGGGATGTAGAACCGGGATCCTTGTGCTTTGCTTCATGTGCGCTTAACCTGCTGCACTACCAGCTGACCCCTGTCTCTGTCTCTCTCTATCTCTCCCTTCCCTCTCAATTTCTGGCTGTCTCTACCCAATAAATAAATAAAGATGATACTTAAAAAAAAAAAGAATGGTTTTAGTTTTAAGGAAAAGTTGTAAAGATAGGTACAGAGCATTCTCACACATGCCTGTTATCCCTAATGTTAGCCTTTTACATTAGTATGAGGCTTTTGTCACAAATTTATATTTCTTTGAATTTTTTTATTGCCTCCAGGGTTATTGCTGCTGCTTGGTGTCAGCTGTGTGAATTCAGTACTCCTAGTGGCCATATTTTCTGTTTTATTCAATAGGGCAGAGAGAAATTGAGAGAGGAGGTAGAGAGGTAGAGAGATAGAGATAGCGAGATAGAGAGAGAGATGCAGACCTGCTTTGCTGCTTATGAAGTGTACCCCCTGCAGGAAGGGAGCCTGGGGATCAAACCCAGAGCAGTGTCTTTGTGCTTTGTACTATGTGTGCTTAACTGGGTGTGCCATTGCCTGACCTCCCTTTCTTTGAATTTTTTTTTTCTCATTACCTAAACTGTCCTTTTTTGGTTCATCCTGGTTATCCCATTATATTTAGTCATCTATATTATTTTCCAGTAACCTTTTCATTAAAGCCATTATCATCTACCCACTGAATTATAGCAAGAAACAGCTTCATTTGCTAATGCCTTCTTAGCTTAACTAAGGAATTTATACTCACAAGGGTATGCAATTATTTCAACTGAAAGAGACAGTCAGGCCACTACAGCACTATTTCTGTCATTCCTTGGGTCACACCCAGGGCTTTGCACATGCCAGGTGTGTATTATGTGCCTGGACCGACCTCCTCAGCCCAAACACTGCATTTGGAAAGTGTATTCTAAATTCCAGACTTTTCATGAATCCTGACTGGTCTAGTTCATGTGTCCAAACATGTTCAGGCTTATTGCATAATTAATTTATTGCATAATATGCCTAAGAGGTATATTCTGCTAGCTACTCAGAAGATTATCCAGTTTAGAAAGAGGAGGTTGTTGCCTTCAAAGCATTCCGGAACTGATAAGGATGCCAACGCTTAGGGTGACTGAGCAGCAAGGTGAACCATCTTCAAGAGGTTCAAACGAAAGTTTATTTTCATCCCAGAGAAATCTAGAAAGGCCTCAGTAATAAGGGGATTGCAGTTTGAGAGAATATTTGCACTTGTACAGCTGTGGCAGGAGAGGGTGTTTTTTCTTTTCTTTTTTTTAAATTATCTTTATTTATTATTGGAAATCAAGAGGGGAGAGGGAGAGAAACAGAGAGACACCTGCAGTTCTGCTTCACCACTCGTGAAGCTTCCCTCTACAGGTGGGGACTGGAGGCTCAAACCCAGGTCATTGTGCTCTCAGCCAGGTGCGTCACCGTCCAACCTCGAGAGGGTGTTTCAAGCTGGTGAAACACATGAGCAATGCTTTGGAAAACAGAGAAGGGATATTAAGTCCCTTAGCAGAAACCAGCGTTTGTGTGTCTCCTCTTAAAGTTTTTTAAGAGAGAAGAACTACATATCTCTTGCCAGGAGAGTCTTCTGCTATGGGTCTTGGAGCAAAGACGCGCCTCCTGGGGTAGATGATGGCTAACCATGTATCTCTGTTTTTTCTTTCAGTGCGAGAAGTGTAACCTGCATTTCCGTCACAAGAGCCAGCTGCGTCTGCACTTGCGCCAGAAGCATGGCGCCATCACCAACACCAAGGTGCAGTACCGTGTGTCGGCCACCGACCTGCCCCCGGAACTCCCCAAAGCTTGCTGAAGCATGGAGTGTTGATGCCTTCCATCCCAGCCCCTAATGAGAATCAACCCAAAGGATACTGTAACACTTTACGATGTCCATCCCATGATGTAGTGCCTCTTTCATCCACTAGTGCAAATCATAGCTGGGGAGGAGGGTGGGGAGGGCGGGGGGTAGATGGGAATGGGGAACCAAGGCGGCTCCCCTTCCCCCATGGCCATAAAACATTAAGAAAAAAAATAATATTGCTTCTTCTCCTATGTGTAAGGCAAACCATGTCAGAAAAAAAAAAAGTAAAATTGTTTTCTATATTGAACTGGGGGAATACTCGAAAGTTCTGACTTGACTTAGTCTGCAAAATGAGGAATGTATATGTTTTGTGGGAACAGATGTTTCTTTTGTATTGTAAATGTGCATTCTTTAAAAAAAAAAAGAAGAGACTTCAGTATGTTATCAAAGAGAGGGCTTTAATTTTTTAACCAAAGGTGAAGGATATATGGCAAAGTTGTAAATATATAAATATATATATATATATATAAAATAAATATATATAAACCTAAAAAAGATATATTAAAATATAAAATTGCATTAAAGGCTCGATTTTGTATCTGCAGGCAGACACGGATCTGAGAATCTTTATTGAGAAAGAGCACTTAAGAGAATATTTTAAGTATTGCATCTGTATAAGTAAGAAAATATTTTGTCTAAAATGCCTCAGTGTATTTGTATTTTTTTGCAAGTGAAGGTTTACAATTTACAAAGTGTGTATTAAAAACTAAACTAAACAAAAAAAGAACAAAAAAAGCAGCTGAAGGAAAAATGTGTAGTTTTGTTCCAGTTTTTTGGTTTGTATATACCTGTACAACGTGTCCTACGGTGCCTTTTTTCTTGAAAGTTTTCAATGACGGGCAAGCGTGCCATCCCTTTTTGAAGTGTAGGCAGACACAGGGACTTGAAGTTGTCACTCACTAAGCTCTCTTTGGGAATGTTTGTCTCATCACATCCTGCGTCATGCTTGTGTTATAACTACTCCGGAGACAGGGTTTGGCTGTGTCTAAACTGCATTACCGCGTTGTAAAATATAGCTGTACAAATACAACAATAAAATGTTGAAAAGTCAAGTTGATGTGTCAAGGAGGTCTTTCCTCGAGGATTGGAAATTTGAGATTGAGTGTGAGGTCTGGTCTCCTAGGTTCTTACCTCAGTGGGGAATGTTCTTGGAATCTCTGCTGGCTTGGGGTATCCCCGTCCCAGAGGGCTGGAGCTGGGATTGACTCCTGGGAGCAGAAACCAGACCCATAGTCATAACCCCCCTAGTGTGGACTCCCAAGTGCTGGTTCTGAGGAGGGTCATTGGGTGTAACACTTTCACCTGGATTTCTAGATGGCTCCTTCCTTTTTCTGTTTCATCAGAAACAGAACTCTAGGCTAAAGTCTTAGTGACTTCCGTCCTAGTCTCAATGACACAAATGTATGTGAGTCTTTTCCTCCTTTGGCCCTTGGAGAACATGCCATTCTCTGAGGTGCCATTCTCTTGCCTCCTGAATTCACAAATAGTCACTCTGCAGGGCCCCTCAGGCAGTATGAAGTCCCTGACCCATCATCCACTTTTTGACCTTGCTTCCTTTGGCACCCTTTTGGTATCTGATAGGTGGCTGACAGACATCTGTAGACCCAGAAGCTGTGTGAATGGCCACCAGCCAAGCAGACCTTTGTCCCTGCAGAAGGACTGTTTTATCACAAGAACTTCATGGTGGAGGTCAGTCACCTCCCATGTGACTGGGGATACCATTTCCCTCAGGGCTTCTTACCCAACCTGTCTGTAAGGAGGTTGGATTAACAAGATTATACATGATTCTGTGATTCAGACATAAATTCACTCTAGCTAGCTTTGACACCCAGTTCCCCTTTACCTCAAAGAACCCCGAGGATCATGCTTGATTGATGGAACCTGAGGACAGTGAGGGCAACCATGGTGCTGGCTGCTGGCTCAGTAGGGTGCGTGTCTGTGTGCACTCCTGGGTGGTGGTGGGGCAGGGATGTGCAGCAGATATGTTCCCAGGGTCCTTAGGCTGCTGAGTGAACAGTGGTGTCCAGTGGCAGGGCCTCTACAGCAAACTTTGAGCATGTGCTGGGGAGTTTACCAGAGCACCCCTGTCCCCACCCCCAAAGCCCCAGAGAGAACCTCAGAAAGTGACACCACCCTCTACCAGCCACATGGCCCTTCAGCTCAGGTTTCCTTTGAAAATAACTTTAAAGCACTTGCCAGCTTGAGGCCTCAGCTCACCCTGCTCTTTGAAAAGGGAGAAAATGATCCCTCTGCTCCCATAGAAACTTGGCAGAAGAACTTACAAAACAGGCATCTTCAGGAATGACAATTCACAGGCCCCAGAAAGCTGGCCCCAGGGCCCCTTACTTTGTTTACATATCGTTACTGTTTACCAGAGAGGCTAGGGGCTGAGGGCATACAGTGTGGGTGGCATTCCAGTTCAAACAGAAGGGAAGATCAAAGCATGAGAAATTGCAGCCAATCACCGATCAATAATGAGGAAAAGCAAACATCTCTAAACAGATAGTCTAGGGCAAAGGGGATCGAGAATTTTTATTACAGAAGCACCATTTGAGTGCAACTTGTCACAAATACATATCTTACAAAACAGAGTGCTCACAACAGTCCTTATGTTGGTGGATTTTAAAGAAAAGGTTTTGAGGGCCCCTGGCCCTGGTGATGGGCGGGGCGTGACTCTCAGGTTGCTTAGGAGTTGGAAGGGATGGGAGCCCATAAGGATCATCTAGTTCTGTCACTGGCCCATGAAGACACAAAGGCAGGAAACATGAAGAAACTCACCTCCCCATCACCCAGTGCACTGGGGCAAGTGGAAAGCAGGTTTCTTATCTAGCCCTAAAGGAAAGAAAAAGAGATATGAAAGCTCCCATTTTTAAAAGGAGGACATTCACACAGGGACTCATCCAAGTTCACAAAGCTAGGAAGTGACTAGCTACCCTTCAAGTTCATGTACCTCTTTGTTGGAAAAAAAACAAAAACAAAAACTTTAGTCAACTTCTTTTGTTAGGACAGATGAAACATTCCCTTTGTAATTCAGGTTCCCATTAATTTCAGTGTCACAGTGATCATTTTATTAAACTGTGGTGACAGCATCTTCCCTTTCTTTGATTAAACATCACTCGGTGCCTACATGACAAATCCACTATTCCTGGTGACCATTTATTTTCCATTCTTTTATTTAATATGACAGAATTGATAAGGAGGAGACAGAGAGAGACAAAGAGATAGACACCTGCAGTACTATTTCACTATCCATAAATATCCCCCCCCTCCCCCCGCAGGTGGGAACCAAGGACTTGAACCTGGGTAATGTGCACTGAGCAGGGTGCACCGCCCAGCCCCCACATCTCTCATTTCTGAGGTGCTTATGGCTTTCGGAGCTCATTTGGAACTATAGTCTCATTCAATTTTGACAACTACCCCTGTAAGAGTAGTGGTTATAGGGGCACTGAAAGAACATACCCCTCCCCCCCAGAAAATCCAGGATAGTAACAATGCCTCAAGACTTACAATTGAAACAGGGACATAATAAAGTCAAATGTCACCTACCCAGGGAATTCCCACAAAGAAACTGCCTCATCCTCAAGTTCCTGTTGAAGGGCGGCTATATTTCATATCATGTGACCTACATTCCCGATCACTGATTGGTCTAGGTAAGGACGCTTCATCCAAGGGCAACCAACCAACTGGCCTGCTGTCTACCGTGGTAATTAAAGTGCTGCCTTAGCCAAGGGGTGTTCTTGAGTTGGGCCATGAAGCCTCTATGTTGGGGAAATATGGAGCCAACCAGTCAGTACTAAGTGTGTCTTCAACCTCTGTCATTTGTGCTCCAGCTGCACAATGTTGCTATAGCATTGTGCCTCAAAAACACACAGTCTTTGTATTTTTTAAAAATGTATTTATACAAATAATGTCAAAAATGACATAAATTATGGTGATGCTATGTATTATACAGCAAATCCTAACAAAGGGATATTTCAAAGTTAACCCAATCGCCCAATAATGTGATTATAGCAATAACTATCTATTGCCTTCTTAACTCTAAGACAGTAGGAACCTCCCGCTTCCTCTATAGAGCTTATATTTTTCTCAGTCCTGGAACCTCTAGGGTGGGGCTCACTTTCCTGCATGCTTCTCTCAATTCATACCAAATGATATTGCATCTGCCGATCCCAACCTAATCAATGCAAGGAGTACCACCTCAGCATGCTTCACTTCAGACTGTGTCCAGAGACATCAGGCATGGAATGTCAGCCCTTCAGCCTCATTACTCGGGTGAGACCTTTCCTTTCATAAGATTCTCTGACTCCATTTCAGGTGGTTCACTTCCTAACAAAGTCCCAAAACCTAGATATAGACCAGGTCCCATGAGCATATGTTCACATGTATCCATAAATTAGGGCAAAAATACATAAAAATAATAAATAAAAATAAAAAATAATAAATAAAAATAAAAATACCTAAAAGCAAAAGTACACAATAGTCTGCAGTGAGTCAGTATAAAGTTCTAATGAAATAGAGTCTACTTAGACTTAGATAGCCTCCTCACCTACTTCCTATTACACTCCCCTCACTCACTCTAAAGCTAACCTTATCAAAGCAGGGACTGCAAAAGCTGAATAAGGGCAAGAGACTGGTTTACTTTAACAATGACTTTTTAGTCACTATCAGGCCACCCCATCAGTTGGGGCCCTATTTGTGAGTCCTGAGATTCCCAAACAGACATGATGGACCTAGACCTTGAGTAATTCCCTCTCTCCATTGTTACCGGTCGTCTGTATCAGGAACAATACAATAGACCCCTTTGTGGGCCCCCATAGGACCTTGCCCTCAACATGGATCAACAATGGTACAGAATGTTCCATCCTCTGAAGGGAGGATGACAACATACTCTATGATACACCTGAGGAAGATGGGTCCTGATATTGGGGCATTTTGGAATGTTACTGCTGATAACCACAGAATGTGAGCTCAGATCTACAGGGATGCAGAGGTCACATAGGCTCCTAAGCTAAATATGAGCCCCAGATCACATCAAATTGATGGGGTTTACATTCAACAATTTTACACACCTTTCCCATATTTGGGAGCTACTCCCTTCCCTGATCCAGCTTTCTGGCCCTTTTTCCAGCCATGACATCATCTCCTTTTTCCAGCCAGACAATAACTTGGATCCAACTGCATATCAGATGTCAGGCTCAGGGAAAAAAAAAAAAAAACTAGTATAGCCACAGTTCCTTTAGACTAACTAAAATATGCTATCTACAAAATGGAGGGCCCCCAACTCTTCATCTGCACTATTCCAGCCTTTAGGTTCATGATTAGTCAACAATTTGTTTGGCTTTATATGTGAACTCTCTTATCAGCCACCAGGTTCCAGATGCTAGCATGATGCCAAACAGATTTCCCTGGACAGACAACCCCACCAATGTGTCTTTGAGCTCCGCTTCCCCAGAGCCCTTCCCCACTAGGTAAAGAGAGAAGCAGGCTGGGAGTATGGCTCAATCTATCAATGCCCATATTCATCGGGGAAGCAATTACAGAAGCCAGACCTTCTACCTTCTGCATCCCACAATGACCTTGGGTTCATATTCCCAAAGGGTTAAAGAATGGGAAAGCTATCAAGGGAGGGGATGGGATGCGGAGTTCTGGTGATGGGAACTGTGTGGAGTTGTACCCCTCTTATCTTATGTTTTTTCCAGTGTTTCCTTTTTATAAATAAAATAAAAGAAAAAATTTGAGAGTCTGCCAGCGGTAGTGCAGCGGGTTCTAAGCATAGGATCAGCATAAGGATCCTGGTTCGAGCCCCTGGATCCCCACCTGCAGGGGAGTCACTTCATAGGCGGTGAAGTAGGTCGCAGGTGTCTACCTTTCTCTCCTTCTCTCTGTCTTCCCCTCCTCTCTCCATTTCTCTGTCTTATCTAACAATGACGACATCAGTAATAACTACAGCAATAAAACAACAAGGGCAACAAAAGAGAAAGTAAATAAATATTTAAAAAAAGAAATGCGAAAAAAGAGAAAAAAATTTTTAAATGTATTTATTGGGGTGGGGTGGTGGTGCACCTGATTGAGCGCACATGTTACAATTCGCAAGGACCTGGTTTTGAGCCCCTGGTCCCCACCTGCAGGGAGAAAGCTTCACACCAATGGTGATGGAGGGCTGTAGGTATCTCTCTGTTTCTCTCCCTCTCTATCACTCACTCCCTTCCCTCCCAATTTTTGGCTGTCTCTATCCAATAAATAAATAAAGATAATACAAAAATGTATTTATTTATTGGAAAGAAACAGAAATGGAGAGGGGAGGGAGAAAACCAGAAAAGGATGGAGACAGAGAGACCTACAGCGTCACTTCACTGCTTGTGAAGCTTTCCCTCAGGAGGTGGGGACCAGGGTTTGAACCCAGTCCTAGCGCATTATAATGTATGTGCTTAACAACATGCTCTAACTCCTACCCCCAGACTGCTTTTCTCTAAATCAACACATCATTTAGATCTACATTTTCCCACTTATAAATTAAGATGAATGTGTGGCATTCAAAATAATTAATGTTCATGCACTAGAAACCGTCTGTCCCTCTATCAGAGGCATGATTTGACCCTAAGACAAACTGGAATGGGGAAGAGACACAGAGAAAAGCTGACGCTGGAGGGTCCCAGGGCCATATGAATGGTACAACACTAGGGTGAGGTGCCTGGTGGAAGATGAGAATCAGAAATAACTTCCAGTACCAGGCCCTGTGGAGTTTGTGACTGAAGGGAGAAGTCTGGTCTCAGATTTCTAGATGATTCTATTCCTCATACAGCCAGTTCATAATAAGGGACCTGTGTCTACTTCACAGTCATCTACCATTGTGTGAGTTGACCTCTGAGACAACCCCCCCCCCACACACACACACACCACCACCATTTCCTAGAATGAAAAGAGCAAAATTGCATAGGTGGCTGAGTCTTTGGGCTGTCTGCCACTAGGAAGACACTGAAACATTCTTTGGTTGAGTCTAGACATTCTTTCTTTCTTTCTTTCTTTCTTTCTTTCTTTCTTTCTTTCTCTTTCCCTTTCTTTCTTTCTTTCTTTTCTGTTTTATACCAGAGTACTGCTCAATTCAGGCTTATAATGGTGCAGTGGCTTGAACTGGGACTTCAGGGGTTCATGGCTGACAATCTCTTTGCATAACCATCATGTTATCTCCCTGCCCTGGGTCTAGAATTTTCCATAGCCCAGCTAGGGGGAGGTTGAGGCATGCAGTGATGCACTGGAGGTAAGAAATAATAAAAAAAATCTACATAAAATACTGCAGTCACTTTGTGAGTCCATGCTTCTCCAAGTCCTCTCCTCCCCGCAAACAGCAATAGGTGTCTAAAAGGCACAAGAGAGGGGGCTGGGCAGTGGTGCACCTGGTTAAGTGTACATAATATTATGCATAAAGGCCCACTCAAGGATCCCAGTTTGAGCCCCTGGCCCCCCACCGGTGGGGGGGAGGCGTTTCACAAGTGGTGAAGCAGGTCTGCAGGTGTCTTAACTTTATCTCTCGCTCTCTATCTCTCAATCTCTCTCTTTCCTAGCCAATTAAAAAAAGAAAAAAGAAAAAAATTGGCCACCAGGAACAATGGATTCATAGTGTTGGCACCAAGCCCCAGACATATCCTTAAAGGCAAAAAATAAAAATAAAGGGGGGAAGGGCACAGGTGAGCCCAGTCCATGCTTAGCACATATGCCCTAGTAGCCAGGACCATGCACAGTCAATAGGTAAAGATGTGACATTTTCTTTTCTTTCTTTTTTTTTTTTTTTTTTTTAAGATTTTATTTATTTATGAAAAAGATAGCAGGAAAGAGAAAGAGAGAGAGAGAGAGAGAGAGAGAGAGAGAGAGAGAGAGAGAACCAGACATCACTCTGGTACATGTGCTGTCCAGGGACCAAACTTAGGACCTCATGCTTGAGAGTCCAATGCCCTATCCACTGCACCACCTCCCAGACTACAAGATGTGGCACTTTCAAAAGAGGTGCTAAAGGAAGATGACCTTGAGCTCTAGGCATATACCCAGTGGGACCTGCTCCCCTAAGGCCCTGGGACCCAACCCTCTTATTAATGGAGCATGTCACATTTACTCAGCACATCTAAGGGCTCTTGTCTCCCGCCTCTTTTCCTTTTGAACACAGAGCAGGCAGGTTGGTTAAGCAACCAGAGTGCTTAGAATCAATGTCACAGAATATCATGACTGGAGGGGTCTTGGTGATTATAATCCTGTCCTGTGTGTAGAAAAAGCAGGCCCTGAGGGGAGAGGCGGCATGCTGACCATCAGGCCAAGGACTTTATCAAAGAGGTCACCCGACTCCCTGTCTCGCCTTCAAGGAGTGCACAACCAACCTGGGGAAGCAGGGACAGATAGGGAAATACAATCACAAAGCAACACAAATAGTGGTGTGGTTGATGGCTAGGAAATGGCATTCCTGAGGACTCAGGGGCTTTGAAGCCACTCTGTTTTGAGTACTGGCTGGAAAAGGGCAGAACAAAGCTGACAGTCAGCCTGTGGAGCTGCTGGCACCCACAGGAACCTCTTGGGGGCTTTCTGGAGACTTCTGCCCTCTCTGTGGAACTTTAGTGCCTCCTTCAGGCCAGCCAGAACTGTCCTCCTTGAAGTCACTAATCAGAGTCACCCTGGAGGTGGCTTAGCCTACTATGATGTGGAGTGACTGAAAACAGCACAAGTTTGCTGCCTCCTACAGTTCTGCAGGACTGAAGTCTGAGAGCAATGGGTCCATGGGTGATGTGCTTCCATGAGAAAGGAGGAGAGAGAGAAAGAACCAGACATCACTCTGGTACATATGCTTCCAGGGATTGAACTCAGGACCTCATGCTTGAGAATCCAAAGCTTTACCCACTGTGCCACCTCCCGGACCAAGGGTGACATGCTTTCTTTGCCAGTAGAGTTATCACGGGAGCTCAATGCCTCTACTGCTCCACTGCTCCTGGGGGCCAGTCCCTTCCCCTTTATCTTTCACTGCAAGGTGAAGAACAGACAGATGGAGAGAGTGACACAAAGAGGCAGACGTACCTACAGCACTGTTGCACTGCTACTGAAGCTTCTTCCCCCATGCTAGGGGGTCCTCACCATCCAATCTGGGGAGTGTCTTACTTTCCCTTCTAACTAGCCATGTCTAATGTCACTGGTGGGTTGGGGATCACTTCAGAAGACTACTCAGGGACAAATAAACTGCTCAGTGGACAGTCACAGACTGGTTATATCAAAGGAAGAACCATCTTGACTAAGTTCTCTTGTGTAATCATTTAGGAGTGTGTAAACTTGTCTCTAGGACTTTGTGAGAACTATGGTGGTTATCAGTGGAGGATGCAGTGTGGAATTACTCCTGCAATTCTATAATAGCAATAATAATAATAATGATTTAATATCAATTCTTGTGAATTGATATTAAATCATTACTAACACTTAAATTAAAAGAAAGAGCTTGAATACATGGCCCGGGAAGGTGGCTCAGTTGTAAAACTTATATCTTACATGTGGGAAACTCTGGGTTCAATATTCACATTGCATGATGGCAACAATGAGAGTAACAAAGACAAAATTAGTCAGAGCTCTGAGGATGGTGGAGTGGTGCCTCTCTCTCTCTCTTCTTTTTTAAAAAATTTTATTTATTTATTTATTCTTTTTGTTGCCCTTGTTTTTTATTATTGTTGTAGTTATTATTGATGTCATTGTTGTTGGATAGGACAGAGAGAAATGGAGAGAGGAGGGGAAGACAGAGAGGGGGAGAGAAAGACAGACACCTGCAGACCTGCTTCACCACCTGGGAAGCGACTCCCCTGCAGGTGGGGAGCCAGGGGCTCGAACCGGGATCCTTCCACTGGTCCTTGTGCTTAGCGCCACCTGCACTTAACCCGCTGCGCTACCGCCCGACTCCCTCTCTCTCTCTTCTTATTGCCCCTCCCACACTAAAAGAACTTGTGCATCTGGTTTTGATCAAAGCCCATTATCAAAAATGAAAGATTATGACATTCAATTGCACTTTGAAATGGGATGGAGTATTTGCATTTACCTTAGTAATGACCTATTCCAGTAGTTTCCCACTCCAGCAAGGGGACATTTAAAAGTGCCACTGTCAGGAGGTGGGGCTATGGAACAGCAGTAGCTATTGTTTTCTCTCCTCTCCTCTCCTCTCCTCTCCTCGGTCAACTAGGAATACCAAAGGAGGTCATCTGGGACCACAACAAGACAGGACTAGAATGACTTCAGGAACCCACCAAATGACTGGTGAGTGCAAATATGTGTGGTTAGTTGACAGAGAGGAGCCTAGGGACAGATTAAGTGGATGGTAACAGTCTGGCAGTTTACCAGTTGAGACACCACCTCCAGTCTATTTCACCAACAAAAAGATGGCTGAAGGGAGGAGAGGATTCCCCTAGGACTTACCAAATGCAACTGTGAGTCTCTATTACTACACCCTCAGAAACTAGAGCATCATGGGGGAGGCCCTGTGCTCACACCAGGGGACAGAGAACTAACCAAGAAACTCAGGAGAAGATCTATACCTTGGTGGCCTAGCGGTGGGACTTTGAGAGTCTCTTTGCATAATCACTGTATTATCTCTGCCCTACCCTGCCTTATCTCTTGGTCAGGAGTGAGGGATTAAGCTAAGAAGCCTACTTATGGCTTAAAAGCCCTCAGGCTCCCATACCCTACAGGGAAGAAAAAGAACAAAAGAGGCTTTTAAATCACTGTTCTCCAACTCAGGGATTAAAATAATATTGAAATAACTGTCAATTTCCACAACTATGAATCTTTTAAGTAAGTTATTTAGACACAAATTAATCCAGGCAAGAGTGATGAGTAATTTGAAAAGTACTGAGAGAGGGACTTCATAACATACTATATAGAATGATTAAACCAACAAGAAGAAATATTGGAGAAATGAACCAGGACAAGAGTCCAGCTAAAAGCTCCCCAAAGGTTGAAATGCAAAATAATGAGGTCAACATCCAAACACTAGCTAAGGAAATAATCACAGGAGTGAGCAAAGAGTTGGAAAGAATTGTCATCAGAAATGCAGAAAAACAGATGAGACTCTGGAAGAAAACACAAATTATCTCAAGGTTATTAGAGAGCTGAAAGCTAAAATAGCTGAGCTAAGAACAAAACTAGCTGAACAAGCTAAAACAGTATCAGAACAGGGTAACAAAATAGATGAACTCCAGAAAACAGTAGAGGGGAGAGAGAATAGAATAAATGAGGCTGAAGACAGAATTAGCAAGATTGAGGACAAATTAGAGACAACTAAAAAATAAGTAAGAGATCTCCAGAAGAGATTAAGAGATACTGAAAATATCAACAGAGGCCTATGGGATGACTTCAAGAGAAATAATATACTCATTATTGGCTTACCAGAGGAAGAAAGAGAGGGAGGGGAAGAAAGCATTCTTCAGGACACTATAGCTGAGACCTTCTCTAATCTACAGAACATAAATGACATAAAGGTTCAAGAAGCCCAAAGGGTCCCAAACAGAATTAACCCAGACTTAGACACATCCTATTTAGAATGAACAGCAATAAAGATAAAGAAAGGATCCTGAAGGCTGCAAGAGAAAAACAAAGAGTCACCTACAGAGAAAAACCCATAAGATTAGCAGCAGACTTCTCCACACAAACACTACAGGCCAGAAGAGAATGGCAAGACATCTATCGAGTGCTCAATGAGAAAGACTTTCAACCAAGACTACTGTATCCTGCTAGACTGTCATTCAGACTAGATGGAGGCATAAACACCTTCTCAGATAAGCAACAGTTGAAAGAATCAACTATCACCAAACCTTCCCTGAAAGAAGTTCTGAAAGATCTCCTATAAACAGTCAGACCACCATAAGTATGCCATATATAAGAACATTCTAAAAATATACAAGAATGGCGTTAAAATATCTTCAATCTCTGATACCAATAAATGCCAATGGCCTGAATTCACCTATTAAAAGGCACAGAATAAGAAGATGGAATAGAAAACACAACCCAACAGTATGCCGTCTACAGGAAACCCACCTAACTTAACAAGACAAACACAGACTCAAACTGAAAGGATGGAAAAATATCATTTAAGCTAATGGCCCACAAAAAAGGGAGCAACAGCTTTCTCATATCTGACACAATAGACTTTAAAATAAATAAAATTTAAAAAGATAGGGATGGACATTACTTAATGCTCAGAGGATCAATCAATCAAGAGGACTTAACAATTATTAACATCTATGAATCCAATGAGAAGCCATCTAAATACATCAAACATCTACTGAAAGAGCTACAGAAATATAATAACAGCAACATAGTCATAGTAGGGGTCTTCAAGACCCCACTCTCTCAACTCAACAAATCATCCAGGCAGAAAATCAATAAAGACATAAGGGAGATAAATGAAGAGATAGATAAACTAGAACTATTGGACATTTTCAGAGTCATTCATCCCAAGAAACTGGAATACAAATTTTACTCACGTCCACATGGGTCATTCTCAAGAATAGACCATATGTTAGGCCACAAAGACAGCAACAGCAAATTCAAGAGCATTGAAATCATCCCAAGCATCTTCTCAGATCACAGTGGAATTAAACTAACACTTCACAATCAACAAAAGATTAGTAATATTACCAAAATGTGGAAGCTCAACAGTACACTCCTTAACAACTACTGGGTCAAAGAGGAAATCAAGGAAGAAATCAAAATGTTTCTAGAGTTCAATGAAAATGAAGACACAAGCTATCAAAATATTTGGGACACAGTACTGAGAGGAAAGTCCATACAAGCACACATTAGGAAACAAGAAAAAGCACAAGTAAACAGCCTGAGTGCACATCTTAAAGACCTAGAAGAAGGACAAAGGAACGCTAAAGCAACCAGAAGGACAGAAATCACTAAAATTAGGGCAGAAATCAATAACATTGAAAATAAGAAAACCATACAAAAGATCAACAAAAGTAAATGTTGGTTCTTCGAACAAGTGAACAAAGTCGACAAACCTTTAACCAGACTCACAAAACAAAAAAAGGGAGAAGACACAAATAAATCAGATTGTAAATGAAAGAGGAGATATCACAACAGACACTTCAGAAATTCAACATATCATGCTAACCTTCTATGAATAACTATATGCCACCAAGCTAGAGAACCTGGAAGAAATGGACGATTTCCTAGATACCTACCAACTTCCAAAACTAAGTAAAGAGGAAGTAGATAATATGAACAGGCCCATCACAGCTAATGAAATTGAAACAGTTATCAAAAACCTTCCCAAGAATAAAAGTCCTGGACCAGATGGTTTTACAAATGAATTCTACAAGACCTTCAAAGAAGAACTAATACCTCTACTTTTAAAAGTCTTCCAGGAGAGTGAAGACACTGGAATATTCCCTTTCAGCTTCTATGAAGCAAACATTATTCTGATGCCAAAAGCAGACAGGGACACAACCAAGAAATAAAACTATAGGCCAATATCTCTGATGAACATAGATGCTAAAATATTGAACAAAATTCTAGCCAACTGGATACAGCAGTATATTAAAAAGATTGTTCATCATGACCCATTGGGGTTTATCCCAGGGATGCAAGGTTAGTTTAATATATGTAAATCAATCAATGTGATCCACCACATCAATAAAAGCAAGACCAAAAACCACATGCTTATATCAATAGATGCAGAGAAAGCCTTTGACAAAATACAACATCCCTTTATGATCAAAACACTACAAAAAATGGGAATAGATGGAAAATTCTTGAAGATAGTGGAGTCTATATATAGCAAACCTACAACCAACATCATACTCAATGGTGAAAAACTGGAAGCATTTCCACTCAGATCAGGTACTAGACAGGACTGCCCATTATCACCATTACTATTCAGCATTGTGTTGGAAGTTCTTGCCATAACAATCAGGCAGGAACAAGGAATTAAAGGGAGACAGATTGTAAGAGAAGAAGTCAAACTCTCCCTATTTGCAGATGACATGATAGTATATACAGAAAAACCTAAGGAATCCAGCAAGAAGCTTTTGGATATCATCAGGCAATACAGTAAGGTGTCAGGCTACAAAATTAACATTCAAAAGTCAGTGGCATTCCTCTATGCAAACACTAAGTTAGAAGAAGATGAAATCCAGAAATCAATTCCTTTTACTATAGCAACAAAACAATAAAATATCTAGTAGTAAACCTAACAAAGAAGTGAAAGACTTCTATACTGAAAATTATGAGTCACTACTCAAGGAAATTGAAAAAGACACAAAGAAGTGGAAAGATATTCCATGTTCATGGGTTGGAAGAATTAACATCATCAAAATGAATATGCTACCCAGAGCCATCTACAAATTTAATGCTATCTCCATCAAGATCTCAAGCACATTTTTTTTTCTCTCCCTTCAGCTAAGATAGAAGAAGAGGTTATTTATTGTACACGGGTTACATTCAGCCAAAAGGAGAGCAGAACTAGTCCAGAATGACAAGTCTAAGGCAAAGGAGCAAAAGGGACTGTGTCTTGGTATGAGCAATGAAGGTCACTCAAGATGGTCGCGTAGGATCAAACAGTGATGAGTTTCTAGATCCGCTGAAAACAAGTTCTAGGCTGCAGCACAGAAGTCCAATTTGTACCAGCGCCTCTGGCCTCCGGCATCCCTTATTTCTGCTCTCGTGGCTTCCATGGGTGCACAAGTCTACTTGGACCTCTGCCTCATCTTTCTTCTTTTGCGCTTCAGCCTGCGCATTCGCTTCTTCCTCCACTTGGCTCTCATCGTGGAAAGGGTTCTAGAAGATGGCGCTAAGGCCGAGAGCCTCAAGCACATTTTGTAGGAGAATAGAACAAATGCTACAAATGTTCCTCCGGAACCAGAAAAGACCTAGAATTGCCAAAACAATCTTGAGAAGAAAGAACAGAACCGGAGGCATCACACTCCCAGATCTCAAATTGTATTATAGGGCCATTGTCATCAAAACGGCTTGGTACTGGAACATGAATAGACATACTGACCAGTGGAATAGAATTGAGAGCCCAGAATTAAGCCTCACACCTATGGACATTGAATCTTTGACAAAGGTGCCCAGACTATTAAATAGGGAAAGCAGAGTCTCTTCAACAAATGGTGTTAGAAAAAAATGGGTTGAAACATGCAGAAGAATGAAACTGAACCACTATATTTCACCAAATACAAAAGTAAATTCCAAGTGGATCAAGGACTTGGATGTTAGACCACAAACTATCAGATACTTAGAGGAAAATATTGGCAGAACTCTTTTCCTCATAAATTTTAAAGACATCTTCAGTGAAACGAATCCAATAACAAAGAAGACTAAGGCAAGTATAAACCTATGGGACTACATAATATTAAAAAGCTTCTGCATAGCTAAATAAACTACTACCGAAACCAAGACACCACTCACAGAATGGGAGAAGATCTTTACATGCCATACATCAGATTAGAGGCTAATAGCCAGAATATATAAAGAACCTGCAAATCTCAAAAAGACAACAACTAACCCCATCCAAAAATGGGGGGAGGACATGAACAGAATATTCACCACAGAAGAGATCCAAAAGACTGAGAAACACATGAAAAAATGCTCCAAGTCTTTGATTGTCAGAAAAATGCAAATAAAGGCAACAATGAGATACCACTTCAGTCCTGTGAGAATGTCATATATCAGAAAAGGTAACAGCAACAAATGCTGGAGAGGGTGTGGGGTCAAAGGAATCCTCCTGCACTGCTGGTGGGAGTGTCAATTGGTCCAGCCTCTGTAGAGAACAGTCTGGAGAACTCTCAGAAGGCTAGAAATAGACCTACCCTATGACCCTGCAATTCCTCTCCTGGGGATATATCCTAAGGAACCCAACACACCCATCCTAAAAGATCTGTGTACACATATGTTTGTGGCAGCACAATTTGTAATAGCCAAAACCTGGAAGCAAACCATGTGTCCAATAATAGATGAGTGGCGGAGCAAGTTGTGGTCTATATATACAATGGAATACTACTCAGCTATAACAAATGGTGACTTCACCATTTTCAGCCGATCTTAGATGGACCTTGAAAAATTCATGTTAAGTGAAAAAAGTCAGAAACAGAAGGATGACTATGGGATGATCTCACTCTCAGGCAGAAGTTGAAAAACAAGATCAGAAAAGAAAACATTGGCAGCACAATTTGTAATAGCCAAAACCTGGAAGCAACCCAGGTGTCCAACAACAGATGAGTGGCTGAGCAAGTTGTGGTCTATATGCACAATGGAATACTACTCAGCTGTAAAAAATGGTGACTTCACTGTTTTTAGCTGATCTTGGATGGACCTTGAAAGAATCATGTTGAGTGAAATAAGTCAGAAACAGAAGGATGAATATGGGATGATCTCACTCTCAGGCAGAAGTTGAAAAACAAGATCAGAAAAGAAAACACAAGTAGAACCTGAAATGGAATTGGAGTATTGCACCCAAGTAAAAGACTCTGGGGTGGGTGGGTGGGGAGAATACAGGTCCATGAAGGATGATAAATGACATAGTGGGGGTTGTATTGTTAAATGGGAAACTGGGGAATGCTATGCATGTACAAACTACTGTATTTACTGTTGAATGTAAAACATTAATTCCCCAATCAAGAAATAAATTTAAAAAAATAAAAAAAAAAAAACACAAGTAGAACCTGAACTGGAGTTGGCGTATCTCACCAAAGTAAAAGACTCTGGGGTGGGTGGGTGGGGAGAATACAGGTCCAGAAAGGATGACAGATTACCTAGTGGGGGTTGTATTGTTATATGGGAAACTGGGAAATGTTATGCATGTACAAACTATTGTATTTACTGTCAAATGTAAAACATTAATTCCCTAATAAACAAATTAAAAAAAAAAAGAATGTGTGTTAGGTCATGTCACAGTACTATTAAAAATGTTCCAGTTGCTTCCTAATGAGTTTTAAAACAAAACAAACAAGAAAACCTCAGGGCCTTACAAGACTTTCAAGATATCAAGTGGCCCATGCTTGTCAAGTCTCCCACTTCATCTTATACCCTTTCTCTCTGCGCTGCTGTGTTCTCATCTCCAGGACCTCCCTTCTGCAGTTCATTTCACCCTCAGAGTCTTGGCATTCAAATCACCTCTATCTGAACAGCTTTTTCTTTCTCTTATCATTGCATGACTCAGCACACATGCTCCTACCTTAGGATGGATTTTTTAAACACCTCCTCTAAGCTGTGCCTCCTTTAATCCAGGTGGCATCCATTAGTCCATTTTATTTTTTTTCATGATATTTACTGCTGGCTGAAAGTAAGTAAGTCTTGTTTTTCTTCTTGCTTTTTTTTTCACAGGAACTGGACTGTTTTATTTTTCTTCTGTTCCCTGGGTATAACATAGAATCAGTAAAAAAAAAAAAAAAAAAATTAGAAAAAATGCTGCTGTCAGCTCCACAGAGAATTCTCACATGTAGCTGAAGGTGACAGTTTTCGATCTAATCCAACCCCTTCATCATACACAAAAGGAACACATAGAAGAAGCATTGGCAGAAACCTCTTGTATCAGAGGTAGAGATGGCTTCTTAGACCTGCATCCCAGAGCAAGGAAAATGGCAGCAAGAGGGGGCCATGAGGTGTCGTACGTGGTCGAGCTCACATGTTGCAATCTACAAGGACCCGGGTTCAACCCTACCCCCCACCCCCACGTACAGGGGAAAAGCTTTGTAAGTGGTGAAACAGTGCTGCAGGTATCTGTCTTTATCTCTCTGTCCGCTCTCAGTCTTTCACAGTATGATATGTATGAAAATCGAAGCCAAAGCAAATGAATGGGATGATAGCCCACTGAAAAGCTAGTGCATAGCAAAAGAAACCTTCACCCAAACAAAAAGACATCCTACTGGATAGTAAAAGGCATTTGCAAAGAAAGGGTTAACCATTGGGTTATATAGGGCTCCTATACTTAAAAGAAAGATAGACAAGTTCATCCAAAAAATGGTGAGAAAGCCTGAACAGAGACTTCATTTTATTAAAGAAGACACACAGCTGGCCTATAGTTTTGTGGAAAAATGCTCACTAAGACTGATTATCAAAAACAAACAAACAAGCAAACAAACAAAAAACAAATGTAAAATCAGAAAACAGTGAGAGAATACCTCACACCTGTGGGAATAGTTTCCCTCAACAAGGACAGAAGCAACTTGTGCAAGTGAGGAAGGGACAGAAAGGGAGCCCTTTCACTCTGCAGGTGGGAGTGCAAAGGGTCTAGTCCCTACTGAAAACATGGCTTCTCCTCAAGATATTAAAAAGAGATCTACCGGGGCCAGGTGATGGTACACCTGGTTAAGTGCACACACTACAGTGCGCAAGGACCTTGGTTCCAGCCCCTGGTCCCCATCTGCAGGGGGAAAGCTTCACAAGTGGTGAAGGTGCTGCAGGTGTCTCTCTGTCTCTTTCCCTCTCTATCTCTCCTTCCCCTCTCAATTTCTCTGTCTCTATCCAATAATAAAAATATAAAAAAAGAGGTCTACCACACACTCTAGTGATTTCTCTATATCTGTCTGAAGAACACCAAAGTGAAACAAAGCAAAACAAAATAAGTAAATCAGAAGGCAGAAGGTTGACTGACAGGACAGCTCACCTGTCCTATAGTGCTCTTATATATATAGGATAGAGACACAGAGAATTGAGATAGGAGGGGTGATACAGAGGAAGAGCAAGAGAGACACCTGCAGCACTGTTTCACCACTTGTGAAGATTTCCCCCTACAGGTAGGAAGTACCCCCCTGACAGTTTCCCTACAGAGATTTGAACCTGGGTCCTTGTGCACTGTAATGTGTGTGCTCAACCAGTTGTGCCACCACCTGGCCCCAACAGTGGTCCTTCCTTGCTATGGAAGAGACCCAGATTTGAGCTTTCCTTCCACCTCACTTGGGGTGGGGGAGTGGGGGGAGTGCTGTGGTGTCTTTGTCTCTGTCAGTCTGAAAATGTCAGCCCAGGTGGTGAAGTCCAGTGACAAAATAACAGCAGTTAAAAAAACGAATGAGTAGAAGGAGGAAGACAATGATGATCTCACTCATACATGGGACTTAAGGACCGAAAAAAGCGAAAGGATGGGGTAAAACATTAGTTCACTGCCATTCTGTTATCCGCAGATCTGAAGAGACTACTTTGGAAGGCGGGAGGGGTGTTCAAAGGAGTTTGGGGTACTGCGTCCCCTGCTGGATGGAGAGGGCATTTTGGACTTTAAAGGTAGGTGACCTGTGTGTGCTGGCTCCTATCCCAGGGAGACTAAAGTTATACCTCCAAGGAGACAGTCTTGTAAAACAGCAGTTCCCCAATATACGTAAAATTTAAAAGATCTGACTGAGAAGTAGTCTGTACATATAGGATCCAGATTTTCACGAAAACCACTACCTGGCGTTGTCTTCAGGGGTTATTTCCAGAGAACCCAAACGAAGGCCTTCATCATGTATCTTCATATATGTAACCCCATGTCTTGGATGTGAGTGTAGGGGCTAAAACTTGGACCAATAGGTGGAAATGACAAAAAGGCTTAACTCGTTGGAATAGAATAAAGGATTTCTCAGACAACTGTCTGAGAATGGGGGATGGGGAGGGGAAGGGGCTGGCTGAGGCCTTGAACTTGATATCACAGAGGCAGTGGGTGAGTAAATGTTTGTTCCATAAATTGACAGTGACACTGACTTAATGGGGGGGGGGGGAGCTGGACTAAATGAAGCCAAGGCCCCTAACAAATGTGAGGTTAGCCAAGCTCCTTTCCCATTTAGAAACTTTACAAAATATTTTATTTACTTACGTTCTAATGAGAGGCACGCAGAGGAAAAGATACAGAGAGAAGGCCAGAACACTGCTCAGCTCTGGTTTATGGGGGTGCTGCAGATTGAACTTGGTACCTCCGAGCCTCAAGATGAGCCTTTTGCATAAATGGTATGCTGTGTCCCTGACTGGCTTCCTTCCTTCTCTCTCTCTCTCTCTCTCTCTCTTTAATGATCTGTATTTATTGGACAAAGACGGCCAGAAATTGAGAGGGTAGGGGGAGATTGAGAGGGAGATAATGAGAGACACCCGCAGCCCTGCTTCACCATTTGTGAAGCTTTCCCCCTGAAGGTGGGAACTGGGGGCTAGAACCCGGGTCCTTGTACCAAAGGACATGTGCGCTCAACCACCCAGCCTCACTTTTTTTTTAAACCAGAGCACTGCTCTTCTCTGTTTTATGCTGGTACGGGAGATTGAACTTGGGTTATTGGAACCTCAGGCAAGAGAGTCTCTTTGCAGGACCATTATGCTATTCCTTCCTCCCTTCCTCCCTTCCTCCCTTCCTCCCTTCCTTCCTTTCTTCCTTCCTTCCTTCCTCCCTCCCTCCCTCCCTCCCTCCCTTCCCCCCTTCCTCCCTCCCTCCCTCCCTTCCTTCCTTCCTCCCTCCCTCCCTCCCTTCCTTCCTCCCTCCCTCCCTCCCTCCCTCTCTCCCTCCCTTCCTTCCTTCCTCTCTCCCTCCCTTCCTTCCTCCCTCCCTCCCTGCCTCCCTCCCTCCCTTCCTCCCTCCCTCCAGGCAGCACTGGTTAGCGCTCATGTGTGGGCTGCAGGGCGCAGCATGATAGCCAGCGCCTCCACGTGGCTCTCTCATTGCCCCTGTCTCCCCCATTCACTTGGCCCCTTTTACCTGTTTGCCCACTCTCTTTCCTTCTGGGGAACCGCTGTTTTGTTTTATAGTCTGAGGGCTGCTTTTCTTTTCTTTTTTAATTTTATTAGAGATTGAATATTGATTTGCAAAGTTATGATATAACAAGGGCATAATTCCATATCATTCTAGTCACCAGAGTTCCGTGTCTCCCATTCCCTCCATTGGAACTGCAGTAGTTCTCCCAAGGTCACAGATATGGGTTAACTATTTGTCTATATTTATATATATGTTTGTCCATTTTCCCCCATGGTCCTGTCTTCTTTCCCTTTCTAAGTCACACCTATACCTATTACTATGTCTGAATGTCCTTTTTTTTTTTCACTTATCTCTCTGGCTCCTTATGGAATTGGAATTCAGTGAGGGCTTAGTTTCTTTGAATTTTGTTTGCTAAGTTTGTCTCTTTATCTCCCCCCAAGTGAGTGGAATCATATGATGTTTCTCTCTTCATCTGACTTGCTCCAATAAGCAGGAGGCTCAAAATACTGCTCTCACCTGTGACTGGACAACTAGGCCATTTGCCACTGGAGGCTATTGTGAACAACACTCTCTTAGAGGTAGTGTGAGAGCTGATTGTGATCATGGGTGGAGGTCAGGAGCACAGATTCTCTCTGCATTTCAAGAGACTGTCCAAGTCTAGAGTCATTTGGTGTATGGGTGGGGCAGGTCCTGTACCCCTAATATGAGTGACATTCCAGGGGCAACTACTGTCCATCTTTTTTATATTTTTGCCAGTCTTGTGGTGTCATGCCTGTCATTTCCTAATGGTGAGACTATACCTCATTTCTTCCATTTCTATTTAGTGTTTCCTATCTTCCTGCCACACAGAAGAATGCATCATTTTGCAAAAATACCAAGATTCCAGGTTGGTATGCACCAACACCTTCTACTTTCTCCCTTTCTTTCTCTTCTCTTCTCTTCTCTTCTCTTCTCTTCTCTTCTCTTCTCTTCTCTTCTCTTCTCTTCTCTTCTCTTCTTTCTTTCTTTCTTTCTTTCTTTCTTTCTTTCTTTCTTTCTACCTTCTTTCCTTCCTTCCTTCCTTCCTTCCTTCCTCCCTCCCTCCCTCCCTTCCTTCCTTCCTTCCTTACCATATCATACCCTGGAAACTCCTTCAGTCAGGGTCAGAAACTGGTGAATTTTCTCACATAGACAGCCATAAGCACGTGTACAGGTTGGTTGAATGGTAGAATAAGGCTGAATATGTGATTAGAATGTTCAACTTTTCTCAGAGCTCCTGACTAGATTTTAAGATCGTTTTTCCAGTGCAGTCTAGCAAACAGCCACCAGATGTCAGTGTAGAACAAGGAATAAAAGCTCTAGGCCCATAGGCTGCTGGGGTTCAGCATTTGTTTTTCTGTTCACATTCCTTTGACTATGTGCCTGCTCCCTTCTTGGAACCCTCTACTTCAGTTCCAGTGGAATTGGCTGCTGGCCTATGGGATGTAATTTCAGGCCCTCTGATTCTCAAATCTCCCCTTCCGACTTATTTTGCTATATACATTTCTATGCTGAAAGTTGTTCCAGAGTTTCAGCTCTGATTTCCTCAGGTTTGTTTCTGATGGTTTTCCTTGGAAAGGAGGCAGTGCTCCTATCTCAGTTCTTAGTCAAATTGTGGGGTGGCACCAGCAGTAAGTGCAACTAGCTTTACAGATTGGGCTGGGAAGACAGCTGAATGATTACGCAAACAACTTTTCATGCCTGATGCTTGACTAATGATTGGTTGAACCTGAGTTCCCAGGTTCATTCTCCAGCACCACCATAAACCAGTGTTCTGGTGAAAATAACAAAACTGACAAACAAGGAAGAACAATAACAAAAACAAAGCCTCACTCACTTATGGATTACCATGTACTTTCATTCCCAAGAGCTTTTTTTTTTTTTTTTTACCAGAGCACTTCTCAGCTCTAGCTTATGGCGGTATGAGGGATTGAACCTGGGACATTGGAGCCTCAGGCATGAAAATCTCTTTGCATAACCATTATGCTATACCCCCACCCTCAAGAGCTATCTTAATTCTTACTACATCCTTGACAATGAAGGGAGGAAAAAAAAAAATCCATGTGACGAATGAAGAAACTGAGGCTCAGAGCCATAACCACCTAAGAAGGCGGTCAAGGACAGGGCTGGGACTGGAGCACTCGCCTTCTGCTCCAAGGCTTTCAGTCAGCAGACACTACCTTTCTGTGATGGAGGACTTCTAGACACAGAGGCTCCCCAGTGTTCCTGCTCCCCTAATGCATGGCTTTTGTAATTGCACCCCACAGACTAAAAAGAGAGTTTAGGATCTCAGGACTGGGCTATTCTCTGGCTCAAAGTTTCCATTTCTGAAGCCAGTCAGACAAGTCACAGGGGCCCTCTGCCAGCTCACAGGGATGCCCTGAGCCTGCTACTTGTCTGGGTGCATCATGTTACCTTTTAATGCTGAGTGTCAGGGAGGACTTATCCCTAAGCACTGCTTTCCTGATCAGACCCAGTAAGCCTGGCTAGTGTGTTGAGGTGGGGGTGGTGGAGAGGGGGGGGTGTGCAGATCTGGACTGTAATATCATAAAGGTCCAGTGTAGGTAGTTCTGATCCTGATTTAGTTGGAAAACTCCTCCTGGTCCCTCAGCTGCTCATTCTAAATAAAAAGACACCTGGAAGGGTCTCCAGGCCTCCTTCTAGAAGTTGTGACTCTGATCTTCACAGTCTGAATCACTGCGGTAGAGATGGGAGCTGGGCCTCGCAGGGGTTTCTTGGGACTAGATGTCACTCAGTGAACCCAGTAAGTCTTATTGCTGGGGCAGGCCCTTCCTCACTGCCTGTCCCAGTGTCCCAAACACACGGGAGACCAACATTTACAGGCCCAGAATCTGAGGCTGCCCCATTCATATCTCCTCCAAAGGGGGCTCACAGAATGACATTGTTTATTAAAACCTTCAGTACTTGGCTGTTCCTGAGGGGCTCAAGGCTCCTATGCAGTGATTTGCAACCTTGACAATAAACCATTTTTCTTCTTGAATAGAACATGAAAGGTCAATGATGAGTTAGCTCACCTGGTAGGGTGTCTGCTTTGCTATGCAGAAGACTCAGGTTGGAGGCCACCCCTCCCCACATATTCACACAGTCCTGAGAGAAGCTTCAGTGCTACGGTATTTTTCTCTCTCTCTCTCTCTCTCTCTCTCTCTCTCTCTCTGTCTGTCTGTCTCTCTTCTTTTTAAAAATATTTTCTTCATTTAATTTTAATGAAAGAGAGAGATGCAGAAAGCAGGACACAAAGAAAAAGACCAGGGGGCTGGGTGGTGGCACACTGGGTTAAGTGCACATAATATGAAGTGCAAGGACCCAAGCAAGGATCCCGGTTCGAGCCCCCAGCTCCCCACCTGCAGGGGGGTTGCCTCACAAGCAGTGAAGCAGGTCTGCAGGTGTCTCCCTTTCTCTCTCTCCTTCTCTCTCTCCCTCTACTTTCTCAATTTCTCTGTCCTAGCCAATAAAATGAAAAAAAAAAAAAAAGATCTCCAGGAGAAGTGGATGTGTAGTGCTGACACCAAGCCCCAGCAGGAACCCTAGAGGTGAGAGAGAGAGAGAGACAGGAAGACAGAGACCGAGACCAGAGCACTGCTCAGCTCTGGTTTATGGAACTTGGGAACTCGGAGCCTCAGGCATGAAAGGTTTTTTGTTTTTGTTTTTGTTTTTCATAACCATTATACTGTTTCCCCAGCGCTTCTGTGTGTTTCTATCTGAAAAAGTTGGCCCAGAGTAGTGTGGCAACCACAAAACAAAACTATAACAGTTACTATTATTGTCTATTTCATTTCAAAATCATTACAGACCAAATGCAGAGAAACTTTAAAAAATAGCACCATGCTGAAATGATAATACCCAGTAACTTTGATCGAGCACTCATGACAACATAGGTTCTGCTGTGTGGACAGCTTTTAGCAAAAGGCAAAAGATTTATGTGATCTGAAGAGAAACCAGAGTATGAACAGTTTTGAATCTCTGACGCTTCTATTGCATCCACATAGGATTGTAGCGTTTGTATAGGATTGTATAGGTCTCAGATGTATAGCCTCAGAGAGATTGACTGTTGCTCGTATCCAACACACCTGAAACATAAACATGCTTGTATATACTGTGGACTGTGAACACTGTCTTCAGATAGTCAGCAAAAGCCCCACCCCACTTCCAGCCTTCATGATGCAATTAACCTCTTTGACCCAGTTAACTTACTTCCACGTCCTCTCCCCTTCCAGTAATTACTGTTTTGTTGTGATAGTCTAAAAGTCTGCTTTTGCTTTGCTAGCTCATTTGTTTTACTCCTTTTTTTGGCCACAGACAAGCAAAGCCATATATTTATTTCTCTATCTCAGTCGGATTTAGTTCACTTAACATAGTACCAGCTAGCTCCATCCATGTTGCTAACAATTACAGGATTCCTTTCTCTCTTTCTTTTTCTTTCTTTCTTTCTTTCTTTCTTTCTTTCTTTCTTTCTTTCTTCCTTCCTTCCTTTCTTTCTTCCTCTCTTTCTTTCTTATTTTATTTTTTTCATATTTTTTTCCCTTTTGTTGCCCTTGTTGCTTATCGTTGCTGTCATTGCTGTTGGATAGGACAGAGAGAAATCAAGAGAGATGGGGAAGACAGAGAGGGGAGAGAAAGATAGACACCTTCAGACCTGCTTCATTGCCTGTGAAGTGAACCCCTGCAAGTGGAGAGCCAGGGGCTCAATCCAGGATGCTCATGCCAGTCCTTGCACTTCGTGCCATGTGCTCTTAACCCACTACACCAAAGCCCAGCTCTCTCTTTCTTTCCTTCCTCTCCTCTCCCTTCCTTCCTTCTCTTCTTTCTTCCTTCTTCCCGCCCTCCCTCCCTCCCTCCCTCTCTCCCTTCATTCCTTCTTGTAGTTGGACAGATTTTACTGTGTATATACCACTTCTTCTGTACACACTCATTATCAGTTAGATTTTTTTGTGCCCCATTTTCTTTAAAAATTTTTTTATTATCTTTATTTATTTATTGGATAGAGAAAGTCAGAAATTGAGAGGGAAGGGAGGGATAGAGAGGGTGAGAGACAGAAAGACACCTGCAGCACTGATTCATCACTTGTGAAGCTTTCCCCCTGCAGGTGGGGCCTGGGGGCTTGAACCTGTGTCCTTACACAGTGTAACATGTGTGCTCAACCAAGTGTGCCACCACCTGGCTCCTGTGCCTCATTTTCCTCACATAGAAAATAAGGGTGATTTTTAGTGTCAGACTCATAGAGTGCTGATGTGGTTGTTTGAGTCGATATACGTAACACATGCAAATTGCTTAGAAAACCCTTTGATGTGTAATCTCTGGTAGTTTGTAGTTAACTGTGGTCTACTAGGATTCCCCGCCCAGCTAGCATTTAAAACGAGGAAGAGTCTGCTCTTTCTTTCTCTGTTTTTGGTGCCTCAAAAGCCGGGTTGGAGTTTCTACTATTGATATTTCTTGCATCATATTGAGGTCTCTTGGAAGAATGAGCTGGGTTCCCAGATGGGAACTGTAGCTCCTTGTGTGTTTGGTGTTAAACTCTGACCAGTTTCCACCTGTGGGTAGGTCCCTATGGACATTGAGACCATTCTGGACTGAATCTGAATTTCCTTATCCTCTTGGACTTTGTTTTATAGGAAGAGGCAGAGATTAAACATCTATGTGGCTCTTACTCCCACGGTGTGTGGGATCAGATACCTGCAAATGTCCACCTCTGTTCCCCTCTAGTATCAGTTACCTTGGAACGCCCCCCCCCACCCCCCGCCCCACTCCCAAGAAGAATTCACAGTAAGATTTTCCAGTCCTCCCACAGCATCTTTTAAAAACTAAGTAAAAAGACTGAAGGCAACTTGGAGGTTATTTGTTGTGTCTCATGTACTTCATACATGTGAATGTCTTACTGCAGACTTAGTAAGCACCACTATACCCACAGCTTGGTCACATGAACCTCCACTAGAGGTAATGACTCATAGACATTTTATTGAGGACATAAACTCGTTTCAAACATTTGCTGTCTTTCATGCCTGAGGCTCAAGGATCTCAGGTTCAATCCTTGAACTAAGCAATGCTCTGGCTAAAGATAGAAAAGAAGAGAAGGGAGTCAGGAGGTAGTGCAGCGGGTTAAGCGCACATGGAGCAAAGCACAAGGACCGACGTGAGGATCCTGCTTCAAGCCCCCGGCTCCCCACCTGCAGGGGAGTCGCTTCACAGGCGTTGAGGCAGGTCTGCAGGTGTCTGTCTTTCTCTCCCCCTCTCTCTGTCTTCCCCTCCTCTCTCCATTTCTCTCTGTCCTATCCAACAACAATAAAAACAACAAGAGCAACAAAAGTAAATAAATAAATATCGAAAAAAAATTTTAAAAAAAGAAAAGAAGAGAAAATGAAAGGGAAAGACAGGAAAACCAAGTAAACAAGCAAGCAGACTCCACACGGCTTGCTACTCAGATTCTGAGGGCTTGCTGCTTTCTAATAAAACGCTGCAGACAATTTCACCATTGTCTTGTGGTGTTAATCTACTAGTTTCTCAGTTGTTAGTGGAATTTTCTATGGAGTTTACAGATCTGGACTAGGAAATATCACCCTACTGTTCAGTTCTAATTATGCTACATACCCCTTGGACTCCACATACAGAAATTACCCCCCCCCAAAAAAAATCTGAAGAAGAATATAAAATCACTCATACTCTCATAGCCTATATAACTATTTTGGGGATATATTTCTGTATTTTTTCCATTAAACTTGAATATATGTCAAGCTTTTTAAAAAAATTTTTATTTTATTTTTATTTAAGAAAGGATTAATTAACAAAACCATAGGATAGAAGGGGTACAATTCCACACAATTCCCACCACCCAATCTCCATTTCCCACCCCCTCCCCTGATAGCTTTCCCATTCTCTGTCCCTCTGGGAGCATGGACCCAGGGTCATTGTGGGTTGCAGAAGGTAGAAGGTCTGGCTTCTGTAATTGCTTCCCCGCTGAACATGGGCGTTGACTGGTCAGTCCATACTCCCAGTCTGCCTCTCTCTTTCCCTAGTAGGGTGGGGCTCTGGGGAAGCGGAGCTCCAGGACACATTGGTGGTGTCTTCAATCCAGGGAAGCCTGGCCGGCATCCTGATGGCATCTGAAACCTGGTGACTGAAAAGAGAGTTAAGATACGAAGCCAAACAAATTGTTGAGCAATCATGGACCCAAAGCTTGGAATAGTGGAGAGGAAGTGTTAGGGAGGTACTCACTGCAAACTCTAGTGTACTTCTGCTTTCAGGTATATATTTTGCAGTAGTTTATGGATACGTGTGAACATATGCTCTCTCTCACAGAAACTGGTGTATATCTAGGTTTTGGGACTTTGTTAGAAAGTGAACCACCTGAGATGAAATTAGAGTGTACTGTGAAAGGAAAGGTCTCACCCGAGTAATGAAGCTGAAGGGTTGTCATTCCACATGTGAAGTCTCTGGACACAGTCTGAAGTGAAGCATGTTGAGGTCAAGCTTTTTAAAGACAGTTTTGAGCTTTAACTCTTACCCTCAGCATTATAATGTGAAGATGATTTCCTTTCATTGAACTAGCCTTGTAGTATTATTTCATTTTTTACAAAAGATGTATTTATTGTTTGTGAGGGAGCAGAGCGTCTTTCCTCTGTGGCCTATGTGGTAACAGGAATCAAAGCTATTGACTGGCGCCTTCTGTTGCTTGAATATTGGCAAAGAGTTTATTTAAAACTGCCTGAAGTAAACCTAATCAACCTTAACGATAATGAAAGTTAATTGTGTCAGCTGACTTTACAGCATAGATTTTTCTAAGTACTTTAACATTTTTTATTCTATTTATTTATTTATTGGATGGAGACAATCAGAAATCGAGAGGGAAGGGAGGGATAGAGAGGAAGAGAGACAGAGAGACACCTGCAACCCTGCTTTATCACTCTTGAAGCTTTCCGTTTACAGATGGGGCCCGGGGACTTGAACCTGGGTCCTTGTGCATTGTAACATGTGTGCTCAACCAGGTGTGCCACCACCCAGCCCCAGATTTTTCTAAGTACTTTAAATACAGAAATTCATACATGAGCTCACACAAAGACACTGTGAGGCTGGTACTATAACCAGTGTCTTAGTCTTGCAAGTCCTGTGCTCTCTCACTTGGTTATTTATTGTCATTGTCCAGCCCTCACCATGACATTGGGTCACAGGACTGCACTATGAGAATGAAGAAGATTTTACCTCCTCAGATCATGCCAGTCCTTTCCCGTCACTGGTAACATTGGCAAGTATTCCAGACCAAGCAAGACATGGGCATCACATGAAAGTATTTGCAGGCTTTTAATCTGGATATACATTTGCCCCCTCCACCAGGTGACTCAGTTTCTTTCTTAAATAATGAAGTTATGAATATTATCATACATGTGATCTAATGAAAATGTGAGCCCCTACAGGATATATACTCAGAAATATAACTGCTGGGTCATAGGATTCTTTTTTTAAAAAAAGTTTTGTCTTTTTTATTAATTTTTATTATCTTTATTTATTGGATAGAGACAGCCAGAAATTGAGGGGAAGGGGAAGACAGAGAGGAAAAGAGTGGCAGAGAGACACCTTCACATCACTGCTTCACCACTTGCAAAGCTTCCCCCCCCCATAGGTTGGGACTGGGGGCTCAAACCTGGGTCCTTGTGCATTATAACATGTACACTCAGCCAGATACGCCACCAGGCAGCCCCTTTAAGTATTTATTGGATAGAGACAGTCAGAAATTGATAGGGAAGGGGGTGATAGAAAGAGAGACAAAGTAGCACTGCTTCACCACCGGCAAAGCCTTCCCCCTGCAGGTGGGGACTAGGAGCTTGAACCTGGGTCCTTGTACATTGTAGCATGTGCACTCAATCAGATGAGCCACCACCAGGCCCCTATAGGCCTCTTTTTTTTCTAGTTATTATTTTTTTATTTTTTATTGCCGCCAAGGCTATCACTGCACAATGAATCCACTACTTCTGGTAGCCATTTCTCCTCCAATACTGCCTCCTTCCCCTCCCCCTTCCTCCTCTTCTTCCTCCATATCCCTTTTGAACAGAGACAGAGAGAAATTAAAAGGGGAAGTTGAAATAGAACAGGAGAAGGAAAGAAAGGCACCTGAAGTAATGCTTCATGCTTATAAAGTTTTTCCCCTACAGCTGAGTACAGGGCTGGGGGACTTGAACCCAGGTCTTTGCATATGGTAACATGTACATTCTACTGGGTGTGCCACTTCCTGGCCCCAATCATAGGATTCTTGAATAATCAGCCTTACAAAAACAGTGAATTCTATCTTCTTCCTTTGTGAACTGGCATCTCATTTGCTGATTTTACACTCTATCTATCATCTATCTATCTATCTATCTATCTATCTATCTACACGAAGACTATTTGGTTTACACCACTCTTTTCATTCATGTGGTTTCCATTCTTCACCAAGGCTTCGTCTAGGATAATTAGGCCCTGAAATAAAGGGACAGATTTGACCATCCTTGATACTGACCTTGGAGGACCCAGGAAGCATGGCCTCTCAAATTATTGGTTTGTTAGAAAAAATCATGATGTACTTCTTCTATACAAAAATGCATCTGGCTTTTCTTTTCTTTTTTTAACAATATTTTAAAAATCTTTTTATTTATTTAATATTGGATAGAGACAGAGAGAAATAGAGAGATATATCGGCAGTACTGATTCACCACTCGTGATGCTTTCCCCCTGCAGGTGGGGACCAGGAGCTTGAACCTGGGTCCTTGGGCACTATGACATGTGGTTTAACCAGGTGTGCCATCATCAGGCCCCTGAATTTTTCCAACAACCCAGCAGATGGCTGAAAGTCAGCAGGACTAGAGTCTTGTCTGTCTGTACTTGTTCTGATTGCTGCCAAATGCAAAAAGGATCATGTGGAAGCTGCCCTGGAAATTGCCACACTTGACATACTAATTGGAAGTCTATGCTGTTGTGGTCATGTGAAGACTTGGAGACTCAGGCAGAAGTCAGCTCCCTGCCACCCTGAGAACCAAACTTGGGCCTTGCTGCCTCAGAATGCTGAGAATGCCTCAGAATACTAGGGTTGAAGAGACCACCTCATCACCCCTCTGAAAAATTCTCCAGAAACTTGGATTTTCTCTGTAGCATTCCATGTTTCCTTGCTTATGGATGAACAGGGGTGGGTGACTGGGGCGAGGATAAGACGGCTTTTATTTCCCTTGGGTTTATTTCTTAGGAAAGTCCTATCCTGAACCATGAACTTAGTTACATTCACCCACCGTCTTACTTCACCTCTTGTGTTCTTTCTCCTCCTCCTCGTCCCCCTCACTCCACCCCCCCCCCCCCCACCTATCCCACTCTCTTCCTTCTTTTCCTCCTGCTCCTCCATCATCTTCAAGATGCCTGTGGAACAACATATCCCCATCAGTAATGAGGGCACTCAGTGCACAGCAGGACTGGGGGAGGTAGAGCAGGCCTATCCCCAGCTTGAGTGACTGACTTGTTAAGCGTACAGCCCAGATTCAAGCCCTCAGTTCCATGGTACAAAGGAGTTTCTAATGATTGTTATCTCTCCCTGTCTCCCTCTCTGACTCCCCCATATTTCCCTCACCCAATCAATTTGAATAAAATCTTGCTTATTTGAGGCCCTGGCACAGCATGAAAAAGAAAATAAAATAAAAACAACCTTGTATTGAAATTTCTGGGATGAGAAGAATTACTATTTTCAAAAGCCCAGAGTTGATTTTGATACACTCCCAATTCCTCCTTACCTTGTCGCTTTAGGCTCCACACTGACAGCCCTTACATTAGTCTATTAAATAATATTTAAATGATGAATATTTTCCCCAAAGCATCTGTTAGCCCATATTCCACACTGAAGGGGAAGAATGGTTCTTTCCATTCTTTTCTCCTTTCTCGATTTTGTTTGCAGAATGCAGGTGCATAGTACTCTGTTTTGTAAAGGAGTACACATTTATTTTTAGAAGTGCTGTCCAAACTAAAAATACGGCAGTCATGCGGACTAGACCCGCCACTGTGCCAGGTGGCCACAGCTGGGCGCAGTTACCCATCGACGTGCTATTAAACTGTGGCTCTGGATCCAGCCTGTGCCATTCAGAGAAAATTGAGGGAGTGACTGTGTTCACTGATTGTGTCAACAGCAAGTTTCTTTTTCCTTGGGAGAATAGTGCTATTGCAGAGGAAGATGAAGTATTTCAGTGTCTGCTGATGAGCCTCCCACTCTAAATTAAACTCGATATGGGCCTAAGGGGATTGCATCACCTGAGTAAAAATAAATAGTTGCACCTGGTGATTCTGGTGATTCTCACCCTCGATTTTTTTTTTTTCCGATTCCTCACCATTTCTCCTGCAAGTAGTGGCAAATCATTTCTCAAAGCTTCATGCCTGGTTTATGACTCTAAGCTGAGGCAGAAACTCCTTGTTTTAGTTTTATTCAGTTTCTGGGAACCTTGGATTCCCCGTCACTTGGGTGGTTCATTCAGAAGCACTGAACCAAATAATTTCCCATCTGGGGCTGGGGGTCTTAATTCAGTGTCTCAAAATGGAGGATAAGCAATGAAGAGAACAGTAAAAAAAAATGTTTTTCAAACGAAAGGCCCATTTCAGAGCTCTGCCAGGGTTCCAAAATACAGTTATCCTTTGTAAAGTCTTTAGCACAGAGCAAGAGGACACTTCCCCATTCTGAGAGACAACCCTATGTTGTCCCTATTCAAATAAATCTATAAAGTCCTGTATCAAAGGGAAAAAAAGAAAGCCAGGTTAAAGTCTATGATACACTGTCAACAGTAGGCAGAGTAGAAGGTAGGGGTACTGGCTTTATGAAGAGGCTCCTCCTGGAACCCCCAACTCCCGCTGAGAAAGCACGATGACTCAAGGCCTGAATTTCCTCAGCCATCAAGACTAGCTGATAAACAACCATCCATAATGTCCAAAATGCTCGCTCCCAAAGGAATGTGCTAGGAGAACAGACTATGGGAATAAAAGGGCCCTTCTTGCCAGCTTCCATGTGCACAGGGCACTGAATGAGGAGCCATGCTGTCTAGCCGTTACTCCGTGGGAGACTTCCTAAGGTACTTGCTGTGACCTCTCCCACGAAGTGTATAACATCTCCATACCAGGAAATTCAGAGGGGAGGGGAAGATAGAGAGAGAGTGAAGTAGACAAATACCTGCAGTACTGCCTCCCTGCTTGTGACATTTGCCCCCTACAGATGGGGACTAGTGGCTTGAACCTGGATCCTTGCGCATGCTAACATGGTGTGCCACCACCCAGCCCCATTAGTGACTGAATTCTTTTTTTTTTTAAAAAATATTCTATTTATTTTATGTGTGTGTGTGAGAAAGAGAGAGAGAGAGAGAGAGAGAGAGAGAGAGAGAGAGAGAGACTAGAACATTGTTTAGTTCTGGCTTATGGTGGTGCTAGGGATTGAACCTGAGACCTCAGAGTCTTAGGTGTGTGAGTCTTTTTGCATAACTATTATGTGGTCTCCCCAGTCACAGTGACTGAATTCTAAGGCCATACAGACATGGGAGCAGAGCTGGAGTGAGGTGTCACCTCATCCCATCTTTCCCCTGCCTAGGCTACCTCCCTCCTCTGTTTAGATAAAACAGATGTTGAGTCCAGATAGTATTTAGACTTGGCACCAGGCACTGGGGAGCATGAAGAGCCTGCAGCACCCAAGGAACAGACTGGGTCCTCCAGCCACAGATTTCTAGTAACCTGGGATGCAGAGTCAGGCCTGAGCTGGGACAGTGCTCTAGTCCAGGAACCTGCCCTGCTCTCAGTGTGGGGACAGCACATTGACATTCCACCTCCCCTCCCGGTCTGACTTGTCCCAGAGTGGGCTACTCCTCCTCAACTCCTGTGTCTGGCGCTCAGTAGTACTATAAGCAGCAAACAAGTGGGCTTGGTTTGGAATGACCTGGAGAGGAGTCTAGGATGAGGTATGTGACTTAGTCTCCCGGAGTGGACAAGCGCAGACATAGTCCCTGCTTTGGCCAATGCACAGACTAGAAGCTCCTACTTGGTGCATATAAATAAGGCCCTGGTCCATGAGGGATGGGGAGGGTCAGAGCTTCAGCCTCATTGTTTCCCTGCCACTTATTTCTCCTCTGATTAATTAATTTAATTAGTTAGTTTTTATTGCTACCAGGGTTATCACTGGGGCTCAGTGCCAGCACTATGAATCCACTGCTCCTGGTGCCATGTTTTCTTCTTATTCTTCTCCTTTTTTTTTTTATTTGTTTTGTTTTTGTTTTGCCTCCAGGGTTATCTCTGGGGCTTTGTGCTGGCATTACAAACCCACCACTCCTAGTGGTTCTTTTTTTTTTTTTTCCCACCTATTTTATTTGATAGAACAGAGAGGAATTGAAAGGGGAGAAGGAGATAGAGAAGGAGAGAGAGAGAGAGAGAGAGAGAGAGAGAGAGAGAGAAAGATCAACAAACCTGCTTCACTACTTGTGAAGCTTCCCCCCTGCAGGTGGGATGCGGGGGCTCAAACCCAGATCCTTGTGCATGATAACGTGTGTGCTCAACTGAGTGTGCAGCTGCCTCTCCCAAATCTCCCTCTTTACTCACTTCTTGCTGTCACCACCCAGTCCTGGCTCTCAAGCCCAGTTCAGGGCCCCAGGACTCTCTTGGGACTCCTTGCTCCCCAGCCCTGGCTCTGCCCTACCTGGCTGCCATGGCAACAGGTTCCAAGGTGAAAAGGAAGGCTGCTGGATCCTGTTTCCTGCTAGTTTTGTCGGTGAAGATTTTCAGACCTCGGAGACTGAATTGCCTTACACCTACCAGGGCTCATTTTGTATTCTCACTCAGTACCCACCGCAGCTGCCTTCCCTGCCAGCAGGGTCATGAGTACCAGCCTGACTACCTGCGAATGGAGGAAAGTCTTCTACGAGAAGATGGAGGTGGCCAAGCCTGCAGACAGCTGGGAGCTCATCATGGACCCCAACCTCAAGCCCAACGAGCTGGCCCCAGGCTGGAAGCAGTACCTGGAGCAGCATGCCTCCGGGAGGTGAGAGGCCCAGGGAGGAGGGCCCCTGTGGAGTGAGGGTGGAAGAGAGTTAAGTGAAGGCCAGTCCTGGGGGTTTCTCAGGTTAGGGAGCAGGAAAAGAAGAGTCCAGACCTATGAAAACTGCCTAGTGTTTAGCCCCAATAATGTTCAAGACACTCTCGGTGACCCTGAATGAATCATATTCTTTTTGGGGCATTTGGTTTTACATAGTGAATGAGGACTGTGATGTCTCCAGTGTCCTTACTATCTGTACCATTTTGATTGGTCTAGCAGTAGTAGGCCTTGAGGTCACTGGGGGAAACCGTTAGGAGTTGGGGGACCTGTGCTTTGGTTTAAGGTGACTTCAGTCAGCGTGGCTGGAGCTGATTTGAATACAACACCACTAATTGCCTACCTGCTATGTTTCTGAAACTGGCTCCATAGCTAAGTTTCTACACTTTAGGTATAGGTGCAGGAGTTCCTGACCCTTCTGGGTCTGGGTCTCAGATAATTACAGTTCTTTTGATTTTTTTTTTTTTTTTTAACCAGAGCACTGCTTAGCTCTGGCTTATTACAGCGGTGCAGGGAATTGAACCTGGGACTTTGGAGCCGTAGGCATGGGAGTCTGTTTGCATAACCATTATGCTATCTACCCCTGCCCAGATATTACATTTCTAAAAGCAAGAGGCTGGCCTTAGATAATCACATTCTTTCAGCTGGGCCATCTATGGGTCTGTGACAAGACTTAGTTTTGGGCAGGACTTCCCTTAGGTCTGTAGGGATTAGTGCACTTCTTTTCCTAAGAAAGGGGTTTGGTGTGTTGCACCAAAGTAAAAGACTCTGAGGTGGGTGGGGAAGAGTGTTCAGGTCCTGCAACATTATGGCAGGGGACCTAGTGGGGGCTGTATTGTTATATGCAAAACTGGGAAATGTTATGCATGTTATGCGAACTATTGTATTTACTGTCGACTCTAAAACATTAATCCTAAAACAAAATTAATCCTCCAATAATTAGAACAAAATAAAGGAGCTATACTCATTTGACGTCCATAGACCTCTGCCTCTTCTGGATAATTTTCTCCCTTTTCATTGTCATTTTAACACAGAGGTTGTAAACTACACTACAAAATATACTCTACATGTTTTTGCAATGAAAATGTAGAAAACTCTGACTTCATAAAATAAAAGAATACATGTGGGAGTTGGGCTGTAGTGCAGTGGGTAAAGCACAGGTAGTACAAATTGCAAGGACTGGCATAAGGATCCTAGTTCGAGCCCCCAGCTCCTCACCTGCAGGGGAGTTGTTTCACAAGAGGTGAAGCAGGTCAGCAGGTGTCTATCTTTTCTCTCTCCTCTCTGTCTTCCCCTTCTCTGTCCATTTCTCTCTGTCCTATCCAACAACAATAATAACTACAACAATAAAACAATAAAGGCAACAAAAGGGAATAAATAAATAAAATACATGTATGTATATGACAATAATTTTTTTTTTGCCTCCAGGGTTATCCCTGGTGCTCAGTGCCAGCACTATGAATCCACAGCTCCTGGTGGCCTTTTTTTTTTTCATTTTATTGGACAGGACAGAGAGAAATTGAGAGGGGAGGAAGAGATAGAGAGGGAGAAAGAAAGATAGTCACCTGAAGATCTGCTTCACTGCTTGTTCAAACCCCTGCAGGTGAGGAGCTAGGGGTTTGAACCTGGATCCTTGCATGGGTCTTTGTGCTGATTACTATGTACACTTAACTGGGTGGGCCACTGCCTGTGCCTCTAGAAAAGGGTTTTGAAAGAACATACACCCAGAAACAACATGGAAAAAAGATTGAGAAGTTGGATGTCATAACATTTTTCAAAACCTATACTATACATGACAAGAAAAAGAAATCACAAAAGTTCAAAGGCAAATGAAAGATTGGCTAAACATATTTACAATACCTACTAGAGACTAAAGGCTCCTTAATTTATAGCAGTTCATACATACCAAGAAAAAGTTAATAAGTGAAAGAAAAAGTTGATGAAAGATAGGAATAGTAGATTTAAAGAGACCACAACCATAGGTTTCCCTGCCCTCTACCTTGGGATCATCTCAGTGCAAGCTTCCTCACAGGTTCCATCAATCTGAGGTCAGAAAAGATCCATAAGCCCTTGGGAAGAGACCATTAAGTGGCCTTGTTCCAGGGGTGTAGTCACTCAGACCGGGTTGTTAGCACTTGTTTGTCTGGAAAGCCTGTGTGGTGCAGGATGGTACCGATGGCGAGAACAGGAGACAGAGTACAGGTGGAAGCATACATTTCTACTCTTGCCCTCTGACTGAAAATGTGAGTAGGAACCTGTTTTTGAGATAAAAGACAAGAGAATTGCATGTTGGCTAGTTTCCATTCAAATTAACTCAGGAAACATCTATTGGGCATCTGCTATGTGTTCAAGTGCTGTGTGTGTGTGTGCAAGGGATATGCAAGGGACCAGGTGATGGTGCACCCAGTTGAGTGCACATGTTATAATGTACAAGGACCCAGGTTCAAGCCCCTGATTCTCAACTGTAGGAGAAAGCACTGCAAGTGATGAAGCACAGATGCAGGTGTCTCTCTTACTCTCTCTCCCCTTCCCTCTCAATTTCTGGCTGTCTATTCAATTAATAAATAAAGATAATAAAAATATAAATAAATAACTAAATAAAAATAAGGGGGATATGCAGGCCAGGGTTCACTCTTCCAGCTTCAACTGGATCTAAGGATTGCCAAAGTGAAAGAGAATACTCTGTGTGAAGGTGCAGGACCCACCTGCAGTCCCCTTCTGGGCTCCTCCCCTGCCTGTCCATCTAGCCGTCCTGCATTGGCTGAGCTTGGCCCAATCCATGTGTCTCCTTGTCTCTGGAGTGTAAGCAGGGTGCACAGGTCACTCATGGTGGGCAAGCCTCCCTGTGAGTTTTCCAGAAAGGACTCTCACTGGACCCCAACACCCTGCATTTCATCTTGCTATGTACCACAGATAAGACACAGGGACCAGGCAGAGAGTGAGACCCTCCAACAGCATCCATGTTCTCTGCACCTTTGGTATGTGGAGGTGAGGTCAAAGAAGGGCACACCCCGGGGGCAGGCTCCAGGGCACTGGTGGGCGCCAGCTGCTCCAGTGCCTGGTTCCTGAGGGCTCTGCCCCAGACCCCAGGGGAGCTCCCCAGAAGAACTAATGATCCCAGGAGGTAGTAAACACTCCACCTCCTCTGCTTCCAGGGCCCTCGATTGCCCGCTGGCTGTGGCTGGAGGGAGGTCCACCTTCTCACTCCTTCTTCTCCCCATGCCTGCAGGTTCCACTGCTCCTGGTGCTGGCACACCTGGCAGTCGGCCCACGTGGTCATCCTTTTCCACATGTACCTGGACCGCGCCCAGAGGATGGGCTCTGTGCGTATGCGCGTCTTCAAGCAGCTGTGCTACGAGTGCGGCACGGCGCGGCTGGACGAGTCGAGCATGCTGGAGGAGAACATCGAGAGCCTGGTGGACAACCTCATCACCAGCCTGCGCGAGCAGTGCTACGAGGAGGATGGCGGCCAGTACCGCATCCACGTGGCCAGCCGCCCCGACAGCAGCTCACACCGAGCAGAGTTCTGCGAGGCCTGTCTGGAGGGTATCGTGCACTGGAAGCCCAGCCAGAAGCTGCTGGAGGAGGAGGCGGCCCAAAGCACCTCCAAGGCCAGGGCCCGGGACACCTTGGGCTACAACTTCTTCTCTCTCCGCTGGTGCCTCTTCTGGGCCTCCCTCTGCCTGCTCATCGTCTATCTGCAGTTCTCCTTCCGAAGCGCTACCTTCTTCTAGTCTCTAGTAGAGCAGGCTGGGGCTGGAGTTGGGGACCGGGGGCGGGGGCAGTTGCTAGTACCAGACCTAGTACCAGTTCTGATTCTGCCTCAGGTTCCTTGTGTAATGCAAGACAACTCGACTCCTCTGGGCCTCATTTATGTCTCTGAAGAATGAAATATTGCTTTCGGAGCTACATAGTGGGCCACCTATTAAGTGCACAGTGATAGAGGCAGGGTAGAAAGATCTAACAGGTATTCTAGAACCTTTCTGGTTTGACCCACAAGGAAGCAGCATCACCTGTTTTGTTCACTTCCATCTCTGTTCCTCCTTTTGTTTCATTTCTGTATTCTGCACTCCCACTGGAACGACTCACCGCTAGGTGAGTCGTTCAAGTAGCTAATCTGATGGAGCACGGGACTTGCACTCCTAGAGGTCCCAGTTGGACTGTCAGCTCGGAGTGTTCCAGAGAGCTTCTCTGTCTTTCTTATGTCTGTCTTGTCCCTGACTCATTCTCAAACCCACCTTTAGCTTCCTCTGACCGTCCTGGGGTGGGGATTGTTTCTCTTCAGAGTGCAGTGTCTCTACGCAAGGCATCTTTAACCAACATCCAAACAATGTGTCCCCTCTAAGACCTTCTTGGAGAGCCTGCCCCTGAAAGAAATTGGAAATACTCGATGTTTTACTCTGGTGCTAGAATCCTCTTGGCTGTAATTATTTAGAACTGCCATTTCCAGTCCACTAGGCCCTAGTCACATGGGGTTATTTAAGTTTCACTTGATTTGAATGAAATACCATCATCAGTTTAGTCCCTCATACTACTGCGTAGCACATGCCCAGAGGCCACTGTTTGGCAGTGCTATCTAGAACTTGCAATTCTTGGTTAAATGAAAGTTGACTCATAAAATAAGGGTTAGACATAGGCTTAAAGGCACAGCATGAAGCCATCTGGGGACTGGGACAGGTGTGGTGTGGTGGAAATATATAAATGTGTATGTACCCTCTCTGGTTCTGGCTGTGAATGGACTGACATCTTTGGGTTTCAGTGTAGTCTAAGTTACTTCCTGTGGGAAAAAAAACCTGTTGAAATTCACTGGAAGATGAGGCCTGCCTCTCTCTCTCTCTCTCTCTCTTTTGATTTAGGATTTGTGGACTGCATTTCTGTGCTTAGATGAAAATGGGCTGTGACAGCACTATTACCCTCTTTCTCCTTTAACCAGAGTACTGCTCAGCTCTAGCTTATGGTGGTATAGAGGATTGAACCTGGGACCTTGGAACCTCAGGCAGTCTCTTTGCATCACCATCATGCTATTTCCCCTGCTCACTACTTATGCTTGGTGCAGAGAGATGACCCCCTGACCATCTGTATGAAAATATCTTATTGCAGATTGTACACTCTTCTAGTTGCTCAGAATGGTGAAGTAAAGGAGAGAGAAGGGAAATCCATGGAGGTAACTTTTCCAGGTGACAGTGGGGCTAGGTGTCATCTTCCATTTAGGAAAAATGACCAGGAGCAGTGGAGAGTGCCAGCTCTCATCCTTTTTGTTCAGTCCAGAGACCACCTCATTGGCTGGAATGCTTTTGCTATGCCAGCTCCCTTGGGCAATCTGACTCATGGTCTGGGGTTAGACTATGTGCTGATTATTACTTAGAACAGAAAACAGATACTCTTCTGCTTACAGCACAAATTCTTCCCTGACATTCATACTTTTTTCTAGCCCACCTTTACAGCCTCTGCCCCAGATGTGACTGAACACTGATGATGCCATTCATGACTAGTGTGTCTAGCCAGATGTGTTCCAGATGTGGGTTGCTTTGGCACTTCCCCTCCTTTCACTGAGCATGCCAGCTGGCTCTGCCTTTGTTGCACTTTGGAAGGGGCTTCCTGGTGACTTATACTGACTTTTCCAAGGGCTTACAGAAGCAGAGAGTTGGGAAATCTGGAGGAATCTCTGTCTTTGTTTACTAGGTGTAGAGGAGACACAGGGAGAGCACTGCAGCATCACTAGTGGCCGTAGGAGGTTGTGTTCACCTTTGTCATTGGCAGAAGATGCTCAGTGGGGCCTGCGCAGAGTTTTTGTCCCACACGATGCTGTTAAACTACAAACACAGGTGGCTTCTGGGAAGATGGACACCAGCATCCTGGGAATCCAAGGGTCCCCAGAGAGGCCAGCTAGCTCTCTGACATGGCCCACTCTGAAGTCTCAAGGATAGTGAGGGGACAAGACGGGAGTAAAGTAGTGACAGTAGCATCCTTCTGAACTTAATATCCTCAGAGGTGAAGTAAAGTCAGACAAAATAGGTGTGAAAAGGGAGAAGGCTAGAAAGGGTGAAACGGAATGAAGTTGGGGGGGAATTTTGAAAGATAAACATCCTCATTTGTTACTGGTTATTATTCTTTGTATGTAAATACACTGTATCTTTTACTTTTAGCTAGAATGACCTTTTTCCCACTCTATTTCATATCTAACTATTGTCACATTATTTTTTTTATTCCTCAAAGCCATTTCTGGAGGTAGTGGATTATATTTATTTCTTTTTAAAACATTTAATGCATGTATTTATTGGATAGAGACAAAGAGAAATTAAGAGGGGAAGGGGAGTAGAAAGGGAGATAAAAAGAGAGAGACAGATCTGCAGCACTGTTTTAATGCTCATGAAGCTTCCCCCCTGCAGGTGAATACTGAGGGCTTGAACCCTGGTACTGGTGATTATAACATGTGTGTCCTACCAGGGGCACCACTGCCCACCCCCAGGTTAGATTTATTCCTACTTATTTGCTTTCTTTCCCATGTTCTGAAAACTGCTATCCCATACCTTATGGTCAAACCTTTGGCCTCTGTTCTGTCTGTCTGCATTTTTTTTTAAGTATATGCTTCAGTTCCTCTGTTTTCTTTTTTTAATATTTTGTTTATTTATTCATGAGAAATGATAGGGGAGAGAGAGAGAGAGAACCGTACATCACTGTGGTATATGTGCTGCTGGGGATTGAACACAGAACCTCACGCTTGAGAGTCCAATGCCCTACCCAGTACGCCATCTCCCGGACGACCTGTCTGTATTTCATGTGTTCTTACTGCTTCTCCCACCTTGTCCTCCTTTGAAGACTCCATGAAAGTACTTGCTCCTTGTTGACTCACTTCTGTTTTGTCTTCATGTACTCCTTACATGCTGCTGTTCCCGAGCACTCTGACACTGTGTACTTCTTGGTAATGCACACCCACCCCAGACTTCATTTAGCACTGCACATGTGCTCCTGCTCACTCATCTCCTCTGAGCATCTCCAGTGGCTTCCAGACTCACAAACCCACCGGTCTGTCCATTGTGAGCCTCCTTCACAGGCGACATGACTAGAGCAGAGAGAAGCATTTAACCATACGCTCTGCCCTGCTTCTCTGAGCTCTGGGAGTTATCGCCTTGTTCTCGCTCACTGCCTTCCTCCTCCTCCCCTACAAGATGGTCACCTTGTGTTGATTGTTCTTATCAGCTACCTCTGGGGTTGTCCTCTTTCTTTCTTTCTTTCTTTCTTTCTTTCTTTCTTTCTTTCTTTCTTTCTTTCTGTCACGCTGGCATGACTTTATCATGTGATGTCTCTTGCCTTTGTGGTTCCCCTCTAAGCCTCACACTCACAGCTCTAGTCCGTCTAATGCATTTTACTCTGCCACTCTCCTGGAGTGGTTTTTATAATCACCAAATGCAAGCAACTTACCCCCTTGCTTAAATTCTTCCAGAATTCTTTCCTGCTAGTTGATAAAACTTAATCTCATAAGTGAGGCATACCTTATTTCTCAGATAATAAAATGTGCATAAGGACCTGGGTTCAAGCCCTTACTTCTTACCTGTGTGTATTTGCATGTTGGTGAGGACGGGGGTGGGGGGCGGGGGGTGGGGGGAGGAGTCACAAGTGGTGAAGCAGCACTGCAAGTGTCTCTTTCCCTTTTGATTGCCTCTTCCCTCTTAATTTCTCTCTGTCAAATAAATATTTAAAAATGTACAAAAGAAAAATCTTTAATATTAATAATAAGAGACAATATTTTTGGGGGGTCAGCTGGCAGTGCACCTGCTTAAGTGCATATGTTACAGTGTACAAGGACCTGGGTTCAAGTCCCTGGTCCCCAGCCAGGAGGAAACCTCATGAGTGGGTAAAGCAGTGCTACAATGTCTCTGTCTCTCTCTGTATATAGCTTCCCCACCCCTCTTGATTTCTCTCTGTCTCTGTCCAGTAAATAAAATAGAATAAAAGAAAAAAAACTGGTTGCTGGTAACCCAGTTCATAGGTGACTGTGCTGAGGTCGACCCTGAGGATCTCTGAATTCTGACCTGGGATCTCAGTTACCCAGCATACGGATCTCGCGAGGCTTAGCATTGGCATCCCACTGTCTTGCTGCTCCAATCAAGCTGGCGCTCCTCACACTGCTGTCTGTCCCCCTGGAGCACTGCCACTGTCTGACTTTCCAGCTTGGGCATTAGTCCGGTACAAAGCTTTCTTCGAAGTCTCTGAGCTAGGCTTTTGAATCTCACCCCTGGAGGATACTGTACTGTGTACTTCTCCTGGTCAATTGCCACTACTTGTTCAAATGTGTGTCTGCCAGTATTGTTAGTCATCTCTCTTTCTTCTTTTTTTTTTGGAGGGGTGGGGATGGCTTGGGCATCAGAGTTATTGGGCTTGCCCAACTCAACCATTCCTGGTGACCATTATCTCTTTTTCTTAAGTTTTGATAGAAGATGAAGGAGGGAGGGAAGGAGGGAGAGAGGGAGGTAAAGAAAGAGGGAGAAGAGGGGCACCTGAAATACTGCTCTCTTATTTGTGAAACCTTCCCCCGGAGATGGGAACCAGAACCTTGAAGTTGGGTCTCCATGCATGGTAGTGTGTGCATTGTACTAGGCGAGACACTGCTTGCCCCCTGGACTCAGCTTTCTGGCCTCACTGCCTGGCACCAAATATCTGCTTAATTGGAGTGGCTGACTGAATTCTTGGCTGTTATATTTTCTAACAGACCCATCCTCCCATCAAGAATCTTCCTGTTTAGGGGCCATGCACTGCGGTTCCCACAGACTGGAATGGAAAGAAATACTGACTTTATTCCAGCTCTTATGCAGAATGTCTCCCATGAGAAAGACACTGGGATTATTCACACTGACAGAGGAGGGAAGTGGGTTTAGGTTTAGTTTGATGATGGAAATAGGACTAAGTTGGAGGTGAGAGTGCCCTGTAGATACTTAACATGGGGAGACAATAAATTGTCCTCATATGTCAACATCTGCACTGTAAACAATTAACCTCCAGTTCTTCTTCTTCTTCTTCTTCTTCTTCTTCTTCTTCTTCTTCTTCTTCTTCTTCTTCTTCTTCTTCTTCTTCTTCTTCTTCTTCTTCTTCTTCTTCTTCTTCTTCAGGTTGAGCCTGAGGTAAAGTTTCGAGACCTCCTTTGAATCTGGAGAGGTGGCAGTCGTTGACTATGTGGGTCATAGTCTGTCTGGAGCCGCAGGGGCAGTTCGGGTCGTCTCTGGCTCCCCAGCGATGGAACATAGCGGCGCACCGGCCACGGCCTGTTCGATAGCGATTGAGGAGGGCCCAATCATAACGTGCTAGGTCAAAGCCGGGTTGACGCTTGCAGGGGTCTGTGATGAGGTGTTTGTTCTTTACCTCAGCTGACTGCCAACTCTGTTTCCAAGAGTCTGGAACAGAGAAGTTCAGTGTAGGCGTAGGGGACCAGATTGGGTGACGAGACGTCAAGCGTTGGACAGGGTGGGCGAAGATATCTGCGTATATTGGCAGGTCCGGTCGAGCGTAGACGTGGGAAATGAACTTAGATGATGCCGCATCCCGACGAATATCTGGTGGACCGATGTTGCTAAGAACTGGCAGACATGGAACTGGGGTGGAACGGATGGTTCCAGAAATGATCCTCATGGAGGAATATAATTTGGAATCTCTCTAACCTCCAGTAATATGGTAAAAGAACAGAACTATAAAGGTAAAAAAAAATGTTCAGTATTTTTAGGCCCATGAGTTAGTCTAAATCCAGCACAGGAGCTCAGACTAACATGAAATGAAGAATTAAGTACTCCTGCTTTGGTTACTAATTTGACGGGTATTGAGGCCAAGGTCCTGCACAAGGAGCACAGAGCCTCACCCTGGGTGGAGCCACCTGTCAACATGCGGGTAACAGCTGTACCTCACAATAATTCTTAAAAACAGAGAGGACACTGGGTATCTAAAAACCTGAAAATAGAGCTGTCTGAAAAGTGTGCACTGTGGTTTACAAGAACTTTAGGAGAACAGGAGCTGGCAGGTGGCACCTGTACCTGTACTTAGGGCCTGGGTTCCAGTCCCCTGTCCCCACCTGCAGAGAAGAAGTTTCATGAGTAGTGGTGTTGGTGTCTCTCCTTCTCTCTCTCTCTCTCTCTCTCTCTCTCTCTCTCCTTCTATTGAAAGGAGAAAGGAAGAAAGAGAAAGAAAAGGAAAGATAAGAAAAGGAAAGAAAAGGGAAGGAAAGAGTTGGCTGCTGGGAACAGCAGAGCAGTGCAGGCACCAATCCCCAGTGATAACACTGGTCAAAAACAGACACAAAGTAAAAGCAGTTTAGGAGGAGATGTTTGTGGCCACTTGGTGGGAGACCAACCCTGTCAATGCTCCTGTCACTGTGGTGAGGAGAGTGGTGCTCCTCAGCTCCCCAGTTCTCATGAAGACCGTGCAGCCTGTGGGGAGAGCCCTCACCATACATGTGTTTTCCATATAAGTACCGCGCGCTAACCGATTGCGCCACTGGAGCTCCGACATGTGTTTTCCATGGACCCTTTGTGACTGTCTCCTGAGCCTGAGGTGTAACGAGGCCTGGACACCAGGATGAGGAGGCAATGGAGTGGATCTGTCACCCCTTGAAGAATGCCAGGAAATATATTCTCTTGTTATACAGCTGTATTCTTGCCATTTTTACCCAAGAGCATACATCCACTCTGGTCTGTCCTAAATTCCAATATTCCTAAGTTCCCGTGGAACTAGACAGAGTCCTAGAAGTGGAATGACTATAACATGTGCTGGTCCTTTCTGGGATAGGAGAAGGGATAGCCTCAGCATTCCTTGGGGGAGGGGCTATGTGCTCTCAGAAGAGGAGTCATGTGGGGTTTGTTCTGAAGGAGGTGAAAGATTGATGAGGAGGTTGAGGTTGGGTGGAGTAAAGGTGACCAAGAATGGACATTTACTTCACATTCAGGGAGGAGAAACAACCAAGCAGGGGCCAGGTGATGGTGCACCTGGTTGAACACACATGCTACAAAGCACAAGGACCCAGGTTTGAGCCCCTATTCCCCACCTACAGGGTGAGTGCTTTACAAGTAGTGAAATGGCTTCAGGTGTTTCTCTGTCTCATTACCTCTCTGTTACCCCCTTTCCTCTTCATTTCTGCCAGTCTCTAGCCATAAATAAAGGTTAAAAGCCATAAGTAAAGGTTAAAAATACAAAAAAAAAAAAAAAAAAAGGAAATAAAAGAAACAGCTGAGCCCTCCAGAGGACAGAGGATGGGGCAGACAGCAGTTTGGGGTCCATGGCTAGAAATAAGGTGGATAATGAGGTAGGTCTGTGGCAGCAAGGGGTAAAGACAGCTCTCTTGGTGCAAATAAGGAGTGGGGAGGCAGTCTTTTGATTCATGATAGTCATTTTATTGTCAACCACGCCCAAGTGTCCTTAAAGAGAAAAGAAAAGCCAGTGTTGAATTGCACGCCTATACTGTGCCTTCTGCAAGCATCTGAATGCCTGTATGTTCTGGGATAGAGTGTGTGTGTGTGTGTGTGTGTGTGTGTGTGTGTGTGTCTGTGTGTGTGTCTGTGTGTGTGTGTGTTTTATGAATATGGTTTGTTGATCCCTCTTCATTCTCAGAAGTTTCCATCTATCTTTTATTCTCACTGAAAGAAAATCAGAATGAAACGAGAATGACCTCAGTTGCCATCTTCTGACGTAGACAAGAATGATCTTTCCTCATACTCTGTGGGCAGTGGTAATTTAGACTGTAAATCACAAAGCTGGTAACGTTAGTCAACTAACACAGAAGCCTTGGTCTATTCAATGCTGAAAATAAGATCCATTAGCTAAATACAATTACTTCTGAAAGGGTATTTATCTCTGGTCCTGATTGTTTACATATCTTGCATTCAACCTAAAAGAGCTATACTATGTGTGTTTTCCCTTTGCTTTTTGTTCCTTTTTGTCTTTTCTGCAATAACAATACAAATAGTTTCTTAAAGCTTCAAATGTCCATATATCTATATCCATTATATAGAGTATATGGTAGACCCACTAAGCAAAAGGACACATACTTCTAATAAAACAAAACACATCTCTGGACATGAATAGCTGTGTGTGCTTCCATATGTTCCTACCAAAGCTGTCCCTGAGGGTTAGGAACTGGCCTATACCCACAGGTGGAAGTGAAGCTGTCCCAGGAAATACGAACACAGTGAGCCCTAGACTACTCCATAGTCAGCTGCGGCGCCCCATGCCTTGACCCCCCGTGGAGCTTGTCAAGGTCAACTGCCATGGCCATGAGGATGACAGACTTCAAGGAAGCTGCATCCCCGGGAATGGGCTAGGACTTCGCAAAGGGCTGATGATTGAGCTAGCTGTAGTAGCTTGGGAACCTAGTAACTTTCCAGAAGCAGCCCCTATACATGATAAATCCCCTAAGACTAGAAGATGGCACCCCCCACACAAACATAATAAGAGTCATGCTCCAAAAATCCGAGCCAAAAAAATCTGCAGGACAAACAATAAAGTCACTGATAAGCCAGCTGATTATACAAATGTCAAGGGAAAAACAAATTAACTAAAAGGAAAAAATGCTACATGTACAGTACAGAGCAGGAACTATGTATGATCCTAGGCAAAACCGCAAACCCCGATGCTTATCTTTTGCTTTCGTTTCGTACCAATGTTTATGTAACTGTGAAACTATATAAAAACAGAAGTTCTAATCAAGTAAAATTGAGTTAAGTTTTTAAGAGAGTTTTATGTCTGAATGCACCAAAAAATGTTCTGGTTAAAACCTTTTCACTTTGAAACTTGTTAAGAGATTTTTTAGACCTTATTCATAAGTTACTTTCACTTTCACAGCGACGTGCTACTTCCCATATAGTTGTTACTGAGATAACTCCCCTATTTAGAAAGACTACAGAAATTATTATCAAATAATTGGCTTTTGAGAGAATATATTCTACTTGTCAAACTTTAATTAGTTCTTTTAAAGAGTTCAGATTCACCCTCCAACAGAGTGTGGTGTATTCTGTTCTCCTCCTGACCCACCAGGTGGTCACCTTCAGAGTTCCCTGATCCTTCCTGCTGCTCTTCCGCCTGAGAGGTCCATCGCAGTCAGCCCTGAGAGCATGGACAAACCATGTCGAGCTTAACACTCCCGCTTCTCAGCTGGCATGGGGGGGGGTGAGTGTTGGATCTTTTGCAGTCATAGATTTCATCTAATTATTGTCTTCTATATATGTATCTTTGTTTCTTTGGTTGTGATTTTTTTTAATACATTTATTCTTTTAGTGAGAAAATGAGGCTTTGATTGAATCTTGGCTTCATGCTTGCAAGTCTCTAATCTCCCCTCTATGCCGCTTCCTCAATTGCTTCCATTTTAATTTGTGGTAAGATGAGAGAGAGGAGAGAAGAGAGAGGAGAGAGGAGAGAGGAGAGGAGAGAGGAGAGAGGAGAGAGGAGAGAGGAGAGAGAGAGAGAGAGAGAGAGAGAAATGATAGTAGGAAACTTTAGGTGTCTTTTGCACAGGATGATAGCTAAAGACATGGACTGACACTAGGATCAGTGTTCATTCACTATTTGTCCAGCATTTTTTTAGGACATTTCACACATTCTAGGCAATCTTCCAGGAAGATCAGGACAAAAAGACATAGTGTCCACTGCTGAGGAGAGCCAGAGCCCTTTTGCAAGAAGCCAGACGTGCAAACACACTATTGCTAGACAGCAAGGCAACTGCTATTAAAAAAAAAAAAACCCAGCAAACAAACAAAAACCAACAAAGCAACCACAGACTGTCTGGTTTCAGCACTATTAAATGAATGGGTCTACTTCTTTGTGGATTTTAGAAAGACAGGGGGCATGTTTTTTCTATCAGTCTTTTGGAGTGACCAAGCTAAAATTTGTTCAGAAATGCTGAGTTTCTTTGAAAAGTAAAAATTTGGAGTTAGGGGGCCAGGCAGTGGTGCACCTCACGAAGCACACACACTACAGGGTGCAGAGACTTGGGTTCAAGTCCCTGGCCCCCACCTGCAGGGAGGAAAGCTCCACTAGTGGTGAAGCAGGGCTGCAGGTGTCTCTCTGTCTCTCTCCTTCTCTGTCTCCCCTCCTCAATATCTCTCTGTCTATATCCAATAATAAATAAATTCATTTAAAAAAATAAAGGAGTTATTTTTTTTAATTGGGGGGTTAGGATTTTGAAGGTTCAGCTCTACCTAAGCATACGTGAGGGCTGGTTGTGGGAGTCTGTGAGAGTTCCCTCATGTGCTGGTTGCTTATGGAGGGTCTCTTAGGAGGATCCACCACTGGGAGGAAAGCATCTGGGCGGATGAACTTGAGTCTGTAAAAAGACTGAAGTTTAGGAGGGGAGAGATGATCCCACCACTGGAGGGCAGCTGACCCAAATTTGTCTCTGTGCTTAGAGGAAGGAAAAGTTTGAATAGTGTGCTTGTTTCCTTCCCTTTCCCCTTCCCTTTCCCCTTCCCTTTCCCCTTTCCCCTTTCCCCTTTCCCCTTTCCCCTTTCTCCTTTCCTTTCCTTTCCTTTCCTTTCCTTTCCTTTCCTTTCCTTTCCTTTCCTTTCCTTCTACAACCTCAACAAGCACACTATTGTTTGAATAGTGGGGACTTAAAAAGAAAAGTTGGGATAAATGAAGGCATAAAACCTATGCCCTCAATTTTTTTAAATTGTTATTTATAAAAAGGAAACACTGACAAAAACCGTAGGATAAGAGGGGTACAACTCCACACAATTGCCACCACCAGAACTCTGTATCTCATCCCCTCCCCTAATAGCTTTCCTATTATTTATCCCTCTGGGAGTATGGACCCAGGATCACTATAAGGGGTGCAGAAGGTGGAAGGTCTGGCTTCTATAATTGCTTCCTTGCTGAACATGGGCGTTGGCAGGTCTATCCATACTCCCAGCCTGTCTCTCTTTTTTCCCTAGTGGAATGGAGTTCTGGGGAAGCAGGGCTCCAGGACACATTGGTGGGGTTACCTGCCCAGGGAAGTCCGGTTGGCATCATCTTAAGTTTTGGAACCTGGTGGCTGAAAAAAGAGTTAACACATAGAGCCCCCCAAAATTGTTGACTAATGATGAACCTAAAGGCTGGAAAAGTTAATATGCAGAGTTGGGGGGTGTCTCCGTATTGTAGATAGTTAGTAGTCCTATTTTAGTCATATTCCAAAGAGCCCATGACTATACTAGTTTTGTTGTTTGTTATGTTTGTTTGTTTGTTTTTGTTTTTCCTGAGCCTGACATCTGATATGCAGGTGGGCCCAAGTTATTGTCTGGGGAGATGATGTCATGGCTGGAAAAAGGACCAGAAAGCTGGATCAGGGAAGAGCGTAGCTCCCAAATATAGGAAAGGTGTATAAGTATTGTTGACTGTAAACCCCATTAATTTGATATGATCCGGGGCCCATATTCAGTTTAGGGTCCTATGTGACCTCTGCATCCTATAGATCTGAGCTCACATTCTGTGGTCATGAGTAGGAACCTTCCAAGATGCCCTAATTTAAGGACCCATCTTCCTCAGGTGGAACATAGAGTATGTTGTCCAGCCTCTCGTCTCAATATCTCTCTGTCTCTATGCAATAGAAATAGATCCAATAGAGATTGATCCACGTTGAAGGCAAGGTCCTATGGAGGCCCACAAAGGGGTCTATTGTGTTGTTCGTGATAGACATGACCAGTAACAATGGATAGAGGGATCTATTCAAGATCTAGGCCCATCATTTCTGTTTGGGAATCTCAGGACTCCGGACTAGGCCCCTAGCTGACACCCTCAAATTTTAAATGGAGCTGTTGTCTATTACTTGAGCCAGCAGAGGGCAGCAGAGCTCGGTTTAAGAATAGCTTCTTGGCAGGCGCTTCAACCGCCATGAGTAGCCAGCCCATTAAGAGGAGCAGGCCTGCTTGCTTATGGGCTTAGGAAATGCACACGTAGAAAAGGACCGAGGCATGAAGCATGAAGGCCCACTGCATTAAGCTGCAAAGCTTTTCCCCTGGAATAAAACTCATGGAAGACAACGGGGTTTTATCTTAGGGCTGTTAAAAAGCACATAAAGAACAACAGCAGAGAAGCTGTCAATCAATCTTACATGATTTTAATCACTTGCGTGGAAGAGATTCAAGGAAGTTCACAGCAAACTAGTATCACAAAAAAAGAATCTAGAACTAAGAGAGCCAGCGTCTGGCTCTGGCTCTGGCTCTGGTACTAGTTATGTGGTCTCGAGAGAGACCCTGCTGTCGCTTACTAAATCATTTTATTGAGGAAATGCTGATTTAAAAGGTTGTTGTTGTAGAAGTACAGATCTGGGGCCGGGCTGTAGCGCAGCGGGTTAAGCGTACATGGTGCAAAGCGCAAGGACCAGCTAAAGGATCCGGGTTCGAGCCCCCTGACCCCCACTAGCAGGTCTGTAGATGTCTATATTTCTCTCTCCCTTTCTACCTACCCCTCCTCTTTCGATTTCTCACTGTCCTATCGAATAACAACAATAGTAATAATAACAACAATGGTAAGTAAGGGCAACAATAAATAATAAAAAAAAATTTAAAGTACAGCTGCACATATCCCCAAGATGGGTGACAACACACCTAACCTTACATCCCCCCTTTCATGCTTTTTCATGATAGAACACTGGATGGATCCCCAACCCCTCTTGACCCATAGATGCCCCACACCCTGAGTCTCCCGAGGAGCTGTAAAAAAAACACAATTCATTTATAGTTAATAGCATTTATATACTTTTCCCATAGTTGGGAGCTGCTCTTTGCCCTTATTCTGATTCTAATCCTATTTCCTACTCTGACACCATCTCCCCAGACAATACTTTCAGCCCACCTGCATGTTAGCTGTCAGGCTCAGGCAAAAATTAGTAAAGTCATGGGCCCCTTGGAATATACCTAAAGTAGACTTCCTAGCTTCTTCCAGCATGGAGACCCCAAATCTCATCTGTTATACTCTTAACTTTTGGCACCTGATTAATATTTAAAAATTTGTTCTGCTTTGTATCTTAGTGCTTTTCGGCCACCAAGTTGCAGAAAAAAAAAACAAGAAGAAGGAAGAAGAGACTTAGCAGAATGAAATAGGAGAGTATTCACAGCAGGCAACATTTTAGGATTCCAATGCTTTCTCCTGTTTACAAATATGTTTGATTAGAGAAAAAGAGAGAGAGAGAGAGAGACCAGAATGCTGCTCTACTCACTTCTGATTGATGGTGGTGCTGAGAATTCAACCTGGGACCTTGGAGCCTCAGGCATGAGAGTCTTTTTGTATAACCATTATGCTGTCTCCTCAACCCAAGGTTCCCTCACTTTCTAAGGAGTTAGAAAATAAATTAGTTCTAGGGGGTTGAAACTAAAGTCTTAGAAAGTATGAGCCTATGCAGTAGAATCTTTCACTGAGTACCCAAATGATCTACAATATTTCCCTTGCATTCTTGGTGTGGAGCCAGGATTAAGAGCCACCAATTCATGTTTAAGTTTGAGGACACTGTTGCTTCTGTAGGAATATGTTCATGCTGTGGTGCTCATTGGTACCCAGCCTTGCTTCTCTTTAGCAACCTGCTTTTAAGGAGAGCTTCTCCTCTGCTGATTGCTCTGTGAAAGCCCACAAAATGCCTCCAGTTCAGCCCTTTGTTTTTTGCTATCAGTAAAACAGATAAAGGGAATTGGAAGATGTTTTCTGAGTGACACAGCAGGGCAGAGAACAAGGCAATTTCATTCCCTTAGGGATCCCTGAGTGGAAGCCCTAGTTTAATAAGAAGGAAGTTTCTGGAGAGACTAGCAGATCCACCAAAGAGAAAAAAAACTGATTGGAACATTAGAGGAAAAGTTTCTTTTTAAAAAAATTCTATTATCTTTATTTATTTATCGGATAGAGACAGCAAGATATCAAGAGGAAAAGGGGAGATAAAGAGGGAGAAAGACAGAGAGACACCTGCAGCACTGCTTCACCACTTGTGAAACTTTCTCCCTGCAGGTTGGGACTGGAGACTCAGACCTGGATCATTGTGCATTATAACATGTGCATTCAACCTGATACACCACCACCTGGGCCTGAGGAAAAGTCTCTTATTTGGATCCTGAGAAATCTTTTTGACATCAGCCCAGCAACATGCTAAGTACCTGACCTGGTCATTTGATTAAGCAGCTCACTTAATCAAATGGGGGCTACTAGGCAGAGCTGACTTAATGCTACTATTTATTTTTGTGTATGTCCAGGTCAAAAACATATTTCATTAGTAAGACCAGGTCAGGGAAGGGATGGTGTGTGGGGAGGGAGTGAGTGGCTGAAATTTGAGAAGAGACATTTTGAGAATAAACAGACATATTAATGTCCGGAAAAATGTGACCGTGTGCCTGTTCAGTTTGCATTTGACCTGCTTGGTACTGGGAAACCATGACTACTTCTGAGAAAGATGAATCTGCCATTCTCAGGGTTCCAAAAAATATGAAGACTTACATTTGCAGCAATTACTAACATTTAGCATCTTCATAGGGTGACTTGCTGGGTTTATCATATAGGAATAAGTAGATTGAGCAAAACTTATGAATTTTCTCTGGGTGAGACACTGAGACATATGTGTTCCCGAAAGTGTCAGTTATCTGGAACTAAGTGTGTGGGGGAGGGGCATTTCAGGTGACATAGTCCTCTTGTCCTATCAACTGAACCCCCATAGACTGTAAATATGAAAAGGGAAGTTTGTCTTTATCTCCACCATCATTTTCAGCAACTCTTTGCATTGTTGTGGTCCTGAAGAGGATCCCAGCATGGTAGACACAAAGTTTCTGCCATCAGTGAAACTTTCATGGATTATAGATACAGATTCCCTTGAAACTGAAATATCAAGTGGCCTTTGAAGATCTCTATTAAGAACCTAAAGAATTTTCTTTGGGGCAAAGAAGTGGGCTGTGTAGATTTTTAGATGAGAGGGTCTTTGAAAAATGTAAGAATAAGTTGAGTGATGTTAACAGCCAAAAATATTCCAGGTAGCAGGAGTAGCATGTACATTAAAAGAAATGTAGGAGGGGCTAGGTGGTGGCTGGCCTGGTAGAGCACACACATCATCATGTACAAGGACCTCTGGCCCCCACCTGCAGGAAGGAAGTTTCATGAACAGTAGAGAAATATTGCAGGTGTCTTTTTTATCTCTGTCTTTCTCCTTCTCTCGATTTCTCTCAGTCTCTATCAGAAAAGAAAAAGGAGGAGGAGGAAGAGAAGGAGAAGAGGGAGAAGGAGAAGAAAAGGCTTTCAGGAATGATGGAGGTAAGCAGGCACCAAACTCCAGTGATAACTTTTGTAAAAAAAAAAAAAGGGGGGGGGGAGTCGGGCGGTAGCGTGGTGGGTTAAGCGTAGGTGGAGCAAAGCCCAAAGACCAGCGGAAAGAGTCCACTTCGAGCCCCCAGCTCCCCACCTGCAGGGGAGTCGCTTCACATCTTTCTCTCCCCTTCTCTATCTCCCCCTCCTCTCTCCATTTCTCTCTGTCCTATCCAACAACAATGACATCAGTAACAACAACAATAATAACTACAACAATAAAACAACAAGGGCAACAAAAGGGAATAGATAAATATTTTAAAAAATAAATACAAATTTTTTAAAAAGACTATACATAAGATTACAGGGTGTTGGCAGATATAAATAGTGACTGAGGGCGCTGGGAAGGCTGGCAGATGAACAGAGACAGGAATGAAACTGACTAGAAATGTTACTTCCTGAGGAAACTTGACGGCCCACTGATAACTCTGTGTCTGAACTTGACCCTCAGTGAAAGCTTTTGAAACAGAAAAGTGACAGAGCAGAAACTAGATGGAACACTGTTATAAATGTGATCTGTTATGGAATGTAACTGCCCACCCTTCACCTGTGGAAACTTAACCTTGCATTAACACCTTTACTTTCCATTATCCAAAGATGTACTCTGGACTTAGACTTTGTGGGTGAGAGTGAAAGTCTGGCAGGGAAGTCTGGGTCCTCTGCCAGTAGCAGCTCCAGAAGTATGAGTCTCTTTCACTTGCAATCCTGCCAGCAGAAGTCCTGAAAGAATCCTAAGATTTCATTCTTGAGCTCTGCGCTGGCAGAGTTGCTATGAGGAGAAGATCCCAATGGGTGTTCTCGCCATAGTATACACTTGCCCTTTAGCAAGAAGAGTCTACATACTCATCATGCTCTACTCCTCACCTCAGCAACATAAGCCAGCAAGTCTGCCCCCTGCTGTCTGTATCATGAAAAATCAATCTCTTCCTGAGTCCACGTAAGTCATAATGTCCCTTCCTTACATCAGATAACAATTTGGATGACAAATCTAGAAGCCACTTCAACAAATGAATCTACACTAAAGTATCATTAGTTACCAAATTTTAATGCTCTATGGCTTCAAGAAAAAGTACACAAGAGATTATTTTCCATTAGGTAAATTTCAGCATCTGCCAACTGTACTTCCGTGGGAGAGATATTGATGGACCTTCGCATGATGTCCTGGATGTCCCCAGGGGAGTCAGGCATCAGCAGGGACTCATCAGATCTCAAGGTCTATCTGCCTCGATGAAGTTCACCCCTTGAACTGGTGTTGGCTGTAGCCTTCTGAACAGCAAAAACAAAAAGAAGTCATTTCATCTTGTTTGATAGGTTACCTAGAACTTCCACTTAGATTATCTGATGGTTTTTAAACCATATTTTAGAGAATCCAAGGTCCACATTGAGCAGGACACACTGAAAACTAAAGACTTGGCTTCAAACATTTAGTTCTGCATTATTTTCACCAGCTCATATAACTTCTCACTACTGACTGTGTTTCTCCCTTTTTTTTTTTCCTGGCTAGGAAATAAAAACAGTTTCCATTTGCAGAAGATCTGGTCATCTATTAGAAATCTCTCTCCTAGAGAGAGGCAGGCTGGGAGTATGGGTCAACCAGTCAACACCCATGCTCAGTGGGGAAGCAATTACAGAAGCCAGACCTTTCACCTTCTACATCCACAATGACCTTGGGTACATATTCCAGAGGGATAAAGAATAGGAAAGCTATCACTGGAGGTTATAGGATATGGAGATCTGCTGGTGGGAATTGTGTGGAGTTGTACTTCTCTTATGTTAACGTTTCCTTTAAAAAAAAAAAAAAAGAAAGAAAAGAAAAGAAATCTCTTTCCTACACTATCAGGAATTTGTGGAATTTGAAGGCATTTTAGAGAATTTCTAGATTACTGTCTTTGGTTTCTCTTCCCTATTGATTCCTTGGCATATGATCTATGAAATGTATTTCAAAAAAAACTTTAAACCTGAGCAGTCTTTATCTTCTTCATGGTTACCACTCTAACCTCAAATGATTTCTCTTACCTGGAGTAATCTGGAAAAGAAGGTCCCCAATAACAGTCATACATCATAAACTACCTTATCTTCCAGGAAGATAGTCTTGGAGATTGGTTGTCAAAGCCTCTGGGGGGGTGGGGGGGGTGCTCTGTGAAGGTATAACATGACTTTATGCTAAGTCAGCCAGTTTGCCCATAGGTTGTTTAAGAAAGAACATATGGGTAGGGGTAGATAGCATAATGGTTATGCAAAGAAACTCTCATGCCTGAGGCTCCAAAGTCCCAGGTTCAATCCCCTACACCACCAGAAGCCAGAGCTGAGCAGTACTTCTCTAAACTCTTAAATACTTCTTATATTCCTAAGTTATGCCCCTGCTCCCATGTCGGAATTTTTATAGTTAATTCTCTCCTTAGAAGAAAAGCATTATTTAACAAAGATCAAGTAAGAACAATTTCTTGCTTAAAGTGCTCCAGTGGCTGCTTCACCATGGTCTTTAAGAATAAATGTGCTCTGACCCCATAAGATGTTCATCTCATCTTCTAATCTTCTCTGGTTCAGTCACTATGTTCGAGTAAGCCCAGCTTGCTGCCAAAGTTTGAATATACCAAGTAGGCTTGTACCTTGGGTCTTTCAACTGATTGTCCTTTCATTTGACGAGGAGATTCATGCATTCAGACTTTTCTCCCCTTCCGGTTGTCAATGGGGCTCTATACCTGTACTAGGAATCCACTGCTCTTGGAGGCCATTTTTTCTATTTTATTGGTTAGGACAGAGAGAAACTGAGAGGGGAAGGGGAGAAAGGAGAAAGAGAAGGAGAGAGAGAGACACTTGCAGACCTACTTCACCTCTTATGAAGTGACCCCCCTGCAGGTGGGGAATGGGAGGGGGGGGGCTTGAACTGGGATCCTTGTGTGGGTCCTTGCACTTAGAACTATTTGTATTTAACCAGGTGCTTCACAGCCTGGCCCCATTCAGATATTTACAAGCCCAATTCCATTACATAATTCAGGTCTCTCTTTAAATAATTCCTCCTCAAAAGGATTTTCCTTTAGGTACTATGCTGCTTATGCTGACTTAGCCCTCATCAATGTCAACATAGCTGAACTAATTGATATATTTATTGTCTTCCTCACTAGAGCTTTCCTTATCTTGTCCACTGCTGTATCATCAGCCTCTCAAACTGTTCAGATTATCAGCGCTTGTAGAAATAATTTGAGTGGATCAGCTTTGTAGGTGGAGAAATAGGTCCAGTGTGGAGTGGGAGGAGGTAGGATGGCAGATGAATAGCAGAAACAAAACTCAAGAGCAAGTCCTCTAACAGACCTCTGAAGCATCTACAGCAGCTGCCCTCCTCCCCCTCAGTTATGTAACATTCAGATCTTTTCCAGTATAAAGTTTTCAGTTTGAGAAAGAAACAATTTTATCATTAGAACTTGCCCTTTTGTTTCCCCCAGCTTAAACCCACTGATCATCAATGCTGAATGGAACTGGAAGGGATACCTACCAAACCTCTTATTTTATAGACAAGAAACCAATACCTGAGACAATAAAAAAATATTACACAAATGAACTATGGTAGCACCCTGGCCAGAACCAGTGTCTCTGAACTCCCAGTGCAGAAACTTACTAGTTCCTTGCATTGCTTAATGGTGACTATCTGTCACAGCTCAGGGATTTACTGTTTTCTTTTTAATTTAAATGATTTCCTGTTCCTCATATTGGTAGGTAATAACCTCCCAAATATATATTCCATAAAGAAGGTGATAGAAAGTCTGGTTGGAAGAGCTGTGCATGAAACAGATGTGTGTGCCTTGTAAGGGTCCTGGAGACCTGGCTGTTCAGGCACTTCTGGCATGACTCAGTGAGGGGAGGGTAACAGTTTCTCACCTGGAATTCCAACCCCTCTTTAATATTGTCACTTCTTGCCTGTGTATCTACATAACAGGCAATTTTATGTTCATCAGAGCTTAAGACTTTTGTTTTTTTGTCTCCAGGGTTATCACTGGGGCTCAGTGCCTGCACTACAACTCCACTGCTCCTGGAGGCTATTTTTTCTCTTTTGTTGTTTATCATTGTTGTTATTATTGTTGTTGTTTTTGCTGTCATTGTTGTTGGATAGGGCAGAGAGAAATCAAGAGAGGAGGGGAAAACAGAAGGAGAAAGACAGACACTTGCAGACCTGCTTCACTGTTTGTGAAGCAACCCCCCTGCAGGTGGGAAGCCGGGGGCTCGAACCAAGATCCTTACATTGGTCCTTGTGCAATGCGCCATGTGCACTTAACCCGCTGCACTACTGCCCGACCCCCAAGACTTCTTCATCTGTAAGACAGAACTGGTATAGACTGAGGCAATGGATGAGAAATTACCTTGTGATCCACAGGTGCTGTACAAGGCTTTCTCTCTCTCTCTTTGTGTGTGTGTAGTTTGATTCCTGATGATAAAGGTCTGGGAAATAGGATCCACAGTATAACCAGAAATCACCTCCATCTCCTATTCTTTGGGTCTTTGGAGAAAGGTCTTTGAAGGCTAACTGCAGAGAACTCAGTTTGAGAAATTCTGAGCTAACTTTATGCTCAACAGATCTTTATGCAAAACCTGACTATGGGAGGTTTGAGGAAGAATTTGTGTTCCATTAGTTCTGGCTCTTCTTCTCTCTCAAGTGAGTATAAGAGTCATAACACTGTGGATAATCAAACAAACAAACAAACAAACAAACAAAAATCAGAAATCATCTCATCCACAGCTTCAGAACTTCAGTTAATGTGTGAGGGAAGCAACTCAGACTTCACTACTCCTAAGTATATACTTAAGCAGCTAGAGAGCATGAGTATTTTTGATGAGAGGTAGCTGATAAGGTAGGAGGAAGAATGGGGAGAGATGATAGATAGAACAAAGGCAGATAGATATTGACTAAGCAGGATGGGAGGGAAAGAGAAGTACAGAAAAAAAAACAGGAAATAGTCAGATGGAAGCTTACTGAAATTAAAAGATGAGTAGAGAGAGGGAAGAATAACAATGAAGAGTGACAATAGGGATGGGAAGAGACTACTAAAAGAAAGATGAAATGTTCTGAGAAATAAATCCAGAGAAAGATTATGGACAATGGGGAGGAGTGAAAGGGTAGAGAAGAATAAGAGTATGAGAGGAGGGGAATTGGGGAAGAGAGGTAGCAGAGATTTCAGAGCATAGAACAAGGAGGTACCCATTGCTGGACCCATCTTCCTTCATTGGTAAAGGATTTTTGCAATGGGTGCAGCCTAGAATGTTCCCAGCTATGACCACATGTGAGCTCAGACCTACAGGGATGCAGAGGCTACATAGGCTCCTGCACTGAAAATAGGCCCCAGATCAAATCAATGGGGTTTACAGTTAATGATATTCATATACTTTTCCCAGATTTGGGAGCCACTCTCTACTCTGATCCAGCTTTCTAGTGCCATTTCCGACCCTGACACTATCTTCCCAAATAATACCTTTGGTCCACTTGCATGTTAACTATTGGGCTCAGGCAAAAATTAGTAAAGTCATGGGCCCCTTGGAATATACCTAAAATAGAGCTACTAACTTTTTCCAAAATGGAGACCCTAAATCACATCTGCTATATTCTTGCCTTTAGGTTCCTGATTATCAAACAATTTGTTCTTCTTTATATCATAATGCCTTTGAAGCCACCAAGTTGCAGGTGCTACCATGATGCCAACCTGACTTCCCCAGGCAGATGACCTCACCAGTGTACCCTGGAACCCCATTTCTCCAGAGCCCTGCCCCACTAGGAAAAGATAGAAACAGGCTAGGAGTATGGATTGACCAGTCAATACCCTGTTCAGTGGAGAAGCAATTACAGAATCCAGACCTTCCACCTTCTGCACCCCATAATGATCCTGGGTCCATACTGCCAAAAAGTTAAAGAACAGGAAAGCTTCCAGTGGAGGGGATGGGATACAGAACTCTAGTGATGGGAAATGTGTAGAATTTTACTGCTCTTATCCTATAGTTTTGTCAATATTTTTTATTTAATAAATTATTTTAAAAATAATACATATATACAGACATAAAATGTTTTTAAAATACCTACAAAAAAGAAAAAGAACAAGGTGGTAGAGCTACTTATGTACTTTCTAGATGATTCCTGTGATATGGCAACTCTCTTTACTCAGTAGGGCTGCCAAGATCCAAGTCCTAAGTGGAAGAATTATTTGGGTGAGAGCCTCAGGACATCTGGGATGACCTCTCAAGCAGGAACAAAGGAAAGTTATAGAACATAAAGGGAAAAATGTATTTCCTGGGGTTGACTTCAGTAACACCTGAGTCATAGTTCTCCCAGACTGTTCCAACACATTTGAGTGAGTTTTTAATGCCTCGCTTTGTGACTACTCTTTACTTGCCAAGTTTGCTGTGTATTCTCTTATTACCTTAATTTGTAAACTCAGAAGGAAATGGTGATATATATCTAAATCACTCAGGATACCTCTCTTCCCCTCATACTCTATATACTGTGGCTAGTGACAAAGTATTTAGAATATATAAGTGATATATGACAGGTGAAAAGATTGGCCAAATTATTTGCTTCACTTAGATTCTGGAAAGTATGTATTTTTTCAACTTTTTAAGAGTTTGAAGGGCATAAAATGTGAGCCTTGAAGAGCCTTCAGGGACCATTGGTCTATGCTGGATTATTAGCTATCTCTTCCTTGATAATTATTTTGTAAATAGATAAATAAGCTCTGGAGCTCTGATTTAGATAGCAAACAGACCACAGTTAGAATTCTAGGACAACACATCTTAAGTACAATGTGTGTGTGTGTGTGGGGGGGGGGGGCAGTGCTGGACCTAGGAGTCTGTTTCTCTTTTCCCCATACATACAAACACAAAATAACAATTTATTATATTCAGAGAACCCCCAGACTTTTTCATTTCCCAATTGGAGGTAGGTGGGGAGGTAGAGGTTCCTGACCTACACAATTCTGACTGGCAACAGACCTGTTAACAAAGTCAATAGCTGATTGAAAACAAACAAAACAGTCCCATCTTTGGAATGTGACGATCCGGTGTTTGTTCTGTTGTGGAGGATGCTGAGCCACCACACCTCACTATGCTTCCAGACACCAATGATTCAATACCAATGCGTAGTAAGTGGTAACTGAGATTATTTCCCAGTTCCATGTTCTTAGGTACAAAAAAAAAGAATGACATAAAAACAACATTTATTTATGTATTTATTTATTTTGTCAAGACCAAAAGGCAACTAGAGCAGAAATCTCTTAGGTTGTAAGATGAAGGATTTGTCTAAGGTTCCTTTTTTTTCTGAGTGAAGAACACCTTAATGTATAAAACTGTTTACAAAGCTAATGGAATCAGGGGTAGTTCAGCCCTTCTAACATCCACACACCATTGTTAAATCTTTTCTTAGAGGACTGGTTCTGAATTTTAACTTTTGTATTTGTTTGCTTATGATGTTGTCTGGGTTCATTTGTTTGCATATATATGTGTCTTTCCCTTTTCAGGGGTTGTATGAGCCTCTGTGTTTAATTGAGTATGCATGTGTATTAGTAAAATTATGGACTGCGGACATGCATAGCGCAGAATGATTATAAAAGATTGTGTAGAGAGTGTGGCGTGTCAATCAATCAATCGTGTAGTTCTGTGCCTGCACAGGTTTTTTTTTTTTTTTTTTTCCTAAGTAAACCACTTTGGATTGTGTCGCCTCCTCTCACTTCTGTGATTGATTTCATGAGGGTAATGGTGCGTAAAAGCGCTGGTGAGATCTGGGGGCGCCTCCTAGTCTGACGTCAGAGAAAGAGTTTAAAAGGAGGGGGGAGCTAGTGGAGAGCAGGCAAGCCGCCTTAGGAGTCGCCAGGTTCGGAACCTTCGCTGCTGCCTGCGAATCAGACTTGCTCCAGCGCTCCTCGCTGGGCTTCCGGGCGCCGAGATGCTGTCCTGCCGCCTCCAATGCGCGCTGGCCGCGCTCTCCATCGTCCTGGCTCTAGGCTGCGTCAGCGGCGCGCCCTCGGACCCTCGACTTCGCCAGTTTCTCCAGAAGTCCCTGGCAGCTGCCGCGGGAAAGCAGGTACGGAGATCCCCCCTCGAGGTCTTTTCCCTGCTCTCGAATCTCCCAGCCTCCCCTTTACCTTCTCCCTTGCCCTTTGGGTGGACTTCAGCGGGACTCCTGGAGACTTTCTACACTTTTTTGAGGGGTTCCTCAGTTCCCAAAGCTCTCAGGGAAACTTCCAAAGTGTAAAGTCCCCTAACTCTCTTTTTCCTCCCTGATCAGCGGAGTCGGTCGCTGTTTAGGTGAGTTGTCATCAAAATTCCTGGGTAATTGAGCACAGAGATGATGGCATCTGTCCCTGGTGCTGGCTGCGAAGTGCTGACCAAAGTGCTGAAAGCGCGGATCTTCCGAGCAGCTCCCTACCTTCCTAAACAACCCTTCTTTACTCCAGGAAAGGCTGGGGGCTTAGGAGTGTACACTGCAGAAGAAATGCAATGTTTACTGCTCTGAAATGTCTTCTTTCTTACAGTTGACATAGTATCAATGGAGATATCCATTCCAATTTGTCGTTCAAGACACGGAGACCGAGTTAAAGTGTTGACAACTGCTTTATCTTTTGCAAAATTGCTCTTAATGACCTGCTGTTTCTTTCTTTCGTGTGTGTGTTTTAAGCTCACAGCGGCAGAAAACTTGCAGAGACGTTTGAGATTTTGAAATCCATTGTGTTACTTGGTGGCTATAGCAATTGTAATTCTTTTAATGTCCTTAACCGATTTTAAGTGTGATAAAAAAACAAAAAACCAGCTGTGAAAATTATATTTTGAAGCATGACTGAATCAGTATTTCAAAGTGTGTGTGTTTTCTATTTCTTCTTCTCCCTCCTTATTCTCATATTTCCCCCCCATCCTTCCACACCATTCAGGAACTGGCCAAGTACTTCTTGGCTGAGCTGCTGTCTGAACCCAACCAGACAGAGAATGATGCCCTTGAACCTGAAGATCTGTCCCAGGCTGCTGAGCAGGATGAGATGAGGCTGGAGCTGCAGCGATCTGCTAATTCAAACCCAGCCATGGCACCCCGAGAACGCAAAGCTGGCTGCAAGAATTTCTTCTGGAAGACTTTCACATCCTGTTAGCTTCATTATTGTCACCCATGTAAGACCTATGAGTCCTTTCCTCCAGATCCCATTTCTCTCCCCTAACTTCCCCCAGACCCCAATAAGACCCTTGCATTAGGAATTGATGACTGTAAATACAAAATAAAATTATGGAAAACAAGAATCCAAGGTTGTATTGTGAAATTCTTTCCATTGTAATATACAATTGATTTCAGTGATTGGTCATTAAAGTTGAATTATTCAAGATATGAATAATTCCGTGGGACGGTGGTAGGTGTGACGTAGAGCTATATATTCTATAATCTTATAATAAGAAATAAATAAAAATTAAATTTAGAACTCAGAAGAAAATATATGAACTCCAAATCTCAAACACATACCACTTAAAAATGTCTGTGGTAGTAGAGGGCATATTTTAAATAGTAATACTTATATTTTTCAACATTTCAAATGTAAGTATTTTTTAGTTAACTATAAATACTGTTTCTTATCTAGTGATACGTATTGGAAAGAACTGATACACACAAACATCAGTTGTGTGTTAAATACACTTAACACTAAAGGCTGAAATGAGTATTTGTGGGTAGATTAACTGAAATGTTCGATTATCCACTAGGCTGTTACATAATATGTTTATACATAAAACGCATTTTAAAAACAGTAGAAAAATCAATTAGAGCATAAAGGAAAGGAGTTGGTATAAATACCTAAATAAAGGTAAAATTTGTCTCTAGTTTGGAAACATTTTTCTTTTTCCTTTCTTTTTTTAAATTTCTTTATTGGAGTATTAATAGCTTACAGTCAATGGTAAAATATAATAGTTTGTACATACATAACATTTTCCAGTTTTCTACATAACAATACAATCCCTACTAGATCCTCCTCTGCCACCAGAGAACATTGTTCTGAAGAAACACTAATGTTTTTTAATAACTTTTTTGACAATGTTCTTTTAAGCTGAACAAGGTTAACTAATTGTCTGTTTAAAAATCAAACTAATAACATAATTCCTAGGGGAGACATCAATTTTATTATGAGATTCCAACATGAGAGCACTGTAGGTTACAATAACCATGCACTGGGTCCACTCAGTGAATGCTACAGGATGTTTTTAAAATATTTATTTATTTATTCCCTTTTATTGCTCTTGTTGTTGTAGCCTTGTTGTTGTTATTATTGTTGCTGTTGATGCCGTTAGTTGTTAGATAGGACAGAGAGAAATGGAGAGAGGAGGGGAAGACAGAGAGGGGGAGAGAAAGATAGACACCTGCAGACCTGCTTCACCGCTTCTGAAGCAACTTCCCTGCCGGTGGGGAGCTGGGGCCTCGAACCGGGATCCTTGCGCGGGTCCATGTGCTTTGTGAATGCTATACGATTGAAAGCATAAACACACCAAAATACAAATCACCAAATAACTACAGGAAATATCTCAAGTCTTTTTCTGAGTCCACCAAATGAGAGTCCATATGAATATAAATAGAATTTTTGATATATGCTGGCTGTTATTATTAGCATTAGTATAGACTATTACATGGGAACAATCAGAATAGAGATAAGAGAATTGTGAACTTAATTCACAGAGACCCTAGATGAATGTTCCTTTAGAGATCTGAGTTTTGGGTTTTAACTATCAATTGTATTTCTAAATAGTTTCTAGAACAATAATCACATGTAAACATATGAATGCAAAATGAATATCCAAATATGAAATCATTAACAATAGGATGCAAACATCAAAGAAGGGAGCCACATTTTATTAAAAATACATATATATTTGTGCCAGAAAATAAACCTTTTAAAATATGAATATGGCTTAGTGGAAGTTAATTCCTAAACAGCTGCTCAAACAAGAGATAATCCAAGCCACTTTACTAATCTATGTGAAAACAGAACTTCCTTTGAGGTTCTGGTATATCTTTTATTTACAAGACATTTAGGAGGGAATTAATGTGTGTCCACTTAAGGGATCTGTCTGTGTTAAATGCCTTATGTACATCTGGTTACCAACTAATTCAGTAGAGTAATAGAATCACATTATTATGATTAAAGCACAGAGGAAAACACAGCTTAATTGTTTTCTGAACAGTGCATAGATTGTATGAGTGCCTGGGGATTTTAAGTTTTTAGTATCATCTTTAGTTGACAGTTCCCCATAGTAGTAGAGGAATAATTGGCAAAAAAAAATATGTAGTCATGTTCCCACATATATATTTATTCTTTATTTAAAGTTTAAATTGAATAGGTTATTTGAATAGGGTGAAATTTATCAGTCTTCATTTTCTCACCTTCTTAACTAGAGAATGTGATTGCCTTTCTGTGGCTTGACATTAACAAGGGAGCTGGAGGAGTGCTGAGCTTTGACCATTTTGATTAATATGTGAACCTGGATTTTACTTTTTAATATACATAAAGTTTTACCACCTAATTTGTTCCTCCTAATTCTGGTTCACCCCAGGAGTCTAGTAGTCTGGTCATTTAACAAAACCACAGTAAACTTTTCATATTATATTTTCCTTCCTCCCTGCCACAACCACAGGCTTCAGTAATACTGAACAACTTGATATATATATTTTAATATTTTACTTATTTTATTTTTGAGAGAGATGGAGAGAGAGAGAGAGAGAGAGAGGAACACCAGAGCACTGCTCAGCTCTGGCTTATGGTGGTACGGGGGGGGGGGGGGTGGGGAGGTTGAACTTGAGACTTTAGAGCCTTAGGCATGAAGAGCTGTTTGGATGACCATTGTGCTATCTCCCTCACCCTTACTTGCTATCTTTCTAAGGGAAGAATCTAAGTAAGGTGCTCTTCTTTTTGGGGTTTTAGATTTATGAGGCTTTACCAAGAATACATAATCAAAGTTCTTAGTACATGGCAAATAGTTGGTAAATATTAGATATTATAACTACTACAAATTCTTTTTATTATTATTATTATTATTATTATTATTACTTATTTTTGAGAGAGATTCAGGGGCGGGGGGGGAGACACCAAAGCACTGCTCAGCTCTGGCTTATGGTGGTGTGGGGATTGAACCTGGGACTTCAGAGCCTGAGGCATGAGAGTCTGTTTGCATAACCATTATACTATCTCCCCTGTTCCTAACTGCTACAATTTTAACATCACATGTTTTGTGCTTTATAGTTTGTCTTTGCTATTTCTTGTTACTTCCACAGATTCAGATCTTACCCAGCTTTCAAGATGTATTTTATATGTACCTTGCTTCCTAAAATTCTTGCTTTTGACTTCCTTTAAGATAAGCTTTCTCTGAGTACTTCATTTTTGCATATCCATTATGCTTACTTATTTCCTGCTATCAATATGACAGTTGTAAAAATGTATTTAAGTGAGTATTTGTGTGTGAATTTCCAATGAATAGGTTGATATATGCTTCATGTGTATGGTCCATTTTGTGCCTCATGTATTGTCTTGTATGTAGTTGTTACTCAGTGTTCACTGAAGAATGGAATGAATAAGCCATGAGTTTATATTTCAAAAATTTCTATTTACTAGGCAACAACATCATGTATTTAAACCTTTTTTTAAAAAAATCTTTTTAGTAGGGAAAAGCAACTTTAAGTAGTTATTTTCTGTAATACTGTTGTGACATCAGAATGACATAGCACATATTTATGATCTTAATAACCACTGGAATATGTGATTAGCAGACTTAGTCATTCTGGAAGCTTCAATTTATCCCATTTCCTCTAATCATATTAATATGACATGCTTAACTGCTCATAAGTCACAGGGCTCATAGTTATGGAGAATCAGATTCAGTAACGGTTTCTCACATTTGTTTATTTCAATTCATGCAGATGCATTCTTAGTCCTAATACAGGAACATTTTTAGCCACGATTTGAACTAGTCTCACAATACATATAATTCTGACTTTGATGATGGATGCAAAACATGCATTTAATTCTGAATGTTAAACAGAAACAAGGGCTCAGAGATCATCTCATTCTTACTGCCGTCTTGACTGGAAGCTGATATATGGACAGATTGTTATCTGCCCAAGCTAGGTTGATATAATGTCTGGATAAAGTCTAGATTCTCTTGGGGTTATTTTGCTTATTCTTTTATACTGTCAGTCAAGGAATTTGACTTTCCAGGTAATTGGTGTGTTTCATTAGTTTAGTATGAATAGTAATTTTGTTTCTGTAAGTTCTTCATCTTCTTTTTTCTTTAATTTACTTTTTGTATTATCTTTATTGGATAGAGACAGTTAGAAATCAAGAGGGAATGGAGAGACAGAGAGACACCTGAAGACCTGTTTCACCACTTGCAAAGCTTCCCCCCTGCTGTTGGGGACTGGGAGCTTGAACCCAGGTCCTTGCACACTGTAACATGTGTGCTAACCAGGTGTACCACCACCTGGCCCCCTCACCTTCTAAGAAATAACAGGTCTATACCTGAGATAGATCAAAACACTTGAAATAAAACAACTTCTTGTGATTTAGAAAGGAATCGTAAAGTGAGGGTGGTGGATAGATGACCTAGTAGACTGCACAACTTAACCATGGGTTTGAAACCAAGCAACACATGGGAACACCACAATGTGGGGGCAGGTAAGATGGTCCATTAGATGGTAACGTGATTTTATGGCATCTCTCCCTTCTTTCACTGGTTTATCTTGGATTGGAGATAAAGCGGCTATCCCAGCAAGCAGATGGACTCTTATACTGAGATGGAATTGTGCCTGGAGAGGATGTCTTCAAAGAATTCATGCTATCGACTCAGAGGATTAGGGAATATATAGTTCAGTGATTTCTTCAGCTCTTTAGTGAAAATGAGTGCTTACATTTTCAGTTGTTTATTTTCATTTTGTAATAAAAATAAAGGCAAACCTTTTGAAAATTACTTTTAAAAATTAGAGTTTATTGATCAGACAAAAAAATAAAGAAGTAAAAAACTTTTGGCTGCTGTTGATTAGGATAAGTTTAATATTGATCTTCATTGAGGCCACCAAAGGCCCTCTGTGGTCTTGTCAATGCTTCCATTTTATATAAAAAAAAAATTCTAGATCACAGAAGCAGCCTCTCATTCATCTAACTTCACAAGCCTCTGGAATATAGCTCCACAGGCTGGTGAAATTATTATCTACATAATAAAAAGTTGTGTTAAAATAAACACTCTCTCAAAAAGAAATAGTTAGTTAATTAATTAATTTAGACACTGCTGGGATATTTATTTCTCGTGGATTGTGGATGAGGAAGCATGGTAACCCTGTGAGATCGTTTTGCTGACACTGAGACTTGTCTGTGGAGTCTAGCCTTCAGGCAGACCTGTGCAGCAACAAAGCTATGGAAATGGGGCCTTTGGTGGCCTTACTGAAGATCAATATTAAACTTATCCTGATCAACAGCAGCCAAAAGGTTTTTACTTCTTTATTTTTTGTCTGTCTGATCAATAAACTCTAATTTTTAAAAGTAATTTTCAAAAGGTTTGCCTTTATTTTCATTAGAAAATGTCTTAGGCCTGTGTTTAGTGCTTACACCTCATATTGTTAGGTGTATCTGTGTGCAGGCACACCTTGGCTTATGTATCTGTAGTTTTAACTACATTAATATTAACTGCCTAATTAAGGTAATAATTCTAAAGACAAAGGGTAGGTTTTATTAAAGTTTACAACTTTTTGAAACCTCATTATATCACTGATATTCATTAACTTCTTTACAAATACTGTTGATAATGAAGTGTGAGGATTGCTTACATTCACTCAATAATTTCCAATTAATCCCCCACACCTATGGGAATCTAATCTTTGACAAAGGTGTTCAGACTACTAAACAGAGAAAAGACAGTCTCTCCAACAAGTGGTGTTGGGAAAATTGGGTTGAAATATGCAGAAGAATGAAACTGAACCACTACATTTCACCAGAAATGAAAGTAAATTCCAAATGAATCAAAGACTTAGATGTTAGGCTGGAAACTGTCAAGTACATAGAGGAAAATATTGGACCTTGAGAGCTTGTCTGCAGGTTCTAGCAGGTGAGCGCAGCTACTCTTATACCCCTGACAGAAGACCGATCCATCTTTATTCCAGGAAGGCCGTCCTCTTCGACCCAGTACACAGCTTTGGGAGGGATGCACACGGAGTGGTGAAGGAGGAAGGGAACACTTGCTTAGATGACTAGATCAGCCGAATCAACCCTGGTGATCAATGGGGTAACAGATGTCGCAGCCAGATCGCCCTCACATCCCTTAGAGGAAAATATTGGCAGTACACTCTTTTTTTTTCTTTTTTAAAGATTTTTTTATTTATTTACTATAAAGGTAAGGAGGGAGGGAGAGAGAAGCAGAGAGAGAGAGAGAGAGAGAGAGAGAGAGAGAGAAAGATCCAGACATTACTCTGGTACATGTGCTGCTGGGGACTGAACTCAAGACTTCATACTTGAGAGACTAATGCTTTATCCATTGTGCCACCTCCCGGACCACCAGCACTCTTTTCCATCTAAATTTTAGAGGCATATTCAATGATACAAATCCAATTGCAAAGAAGACTAAAACAAAATATAAACCTACACCAAATTAAAAAGCTTCTGCACAGCAAATGAAATCGAAGTCATATATCAGAAAAGAGGCTAAAAACCAAAATATACAAAGAGCTCACCAAACCCAGCAGCAGCAACAACAACAAAGATGAACCAATCCAAAAATGGGGAGAGAATACGAACAGAACATTCACCAAAGAAAAGATCCAAAAGGCCAAGAAACATATGAAACAATGCTCCAAGTCTTTGTCAGAGAAATGGAAGTAAAGACAACAATGAGATACCACTTCAACCCATACATCAGAAACACAGCAACAACAAATGCTGGAGAGGTTGTGGGGACAAAGGAACCCTCCTACATGGCTGATGGAAATGTAAATTAGTCCAACCCCTGTGGAGAGTAGTCTGGAGAACTCTCAGAAGGCTAGAAATGGACCTACCTACAACTAGTATGACCTTACAACTCCTCTCCTGGGGATATATCCTAAGGAACTAAACACACCCATCCAAAAAGATCTGTGTATACCTATGTTCACAGCAGAACAACTTGTAATAGCCAAAACCTGGAAGCAGCCTAGTTGTTCAACAAACAGATTAATGGCTGAGTAAGTTGTGGTGGTTATACACAGTGAAATACTACTTAGCTATTAAAGATGGTGAATTCACCTTCTTCACCTCACCTTGAATGGAACTTGAAGGAATCATGTTAAGTGAGATAAACCAGAAAGAGAAGGATGAATATGGGATGATCCCAACCATAGACAGAAGTTGAAAAATGGGAGTTGGGCTGTAGTGCAGCGGGTTAAGCGCAGGTGGCGCAAAGCACAAGGACCGGCATAAGGATCCCAGTTCGAACCCTGGCTCCCCACCTGCAGGGGAGTCGCTTCAAAGGCGGTGAAGCAGGTCTGCACGTGTCTATCTTTTTCTCCTTCTCTCTGTCTTCCCCTCCTCTCTCCATTTCTCTCTGTTCTATCCAACAACGACAACAATAATAACTACAACAATAAAACAACAAGGGCAACAAAAGGGAATAAATAAATAAATAAATATTTAAAAAAAAAGAAGTTGAAAAATAAGAACAGAATGGAAAACATAAAGCAGAGATTGGACTGGATTTGGAGTACTGAACCAAAGTAATATATTCTAAGGCACAGGGAATGTTCAGGTCCTGAAACATGATGGTGGAGGAGGATCTACTGTGGGTTGATTATTATGTGGAAAACTGAGAAATGTTACACATCTATCAATTCCTATATTTTACTGTCAACTGTAAACCCCAGTACAGTAAAATTAATAAATAAAATTTAAAACACAAATTTCAACATATTAAAGTTCTGCTATTGTTAACTTACTGAGTCTTCACACATTTTATAGTTTGTAAGCTAGACATTAGGACTTTTGTACTCTAATTTATACTCCCCACACATACTTTCCACAAATGTAGACACTGATGCACAAGATATTTAAGTAACATGCCCAAGCTTATATAGCAGAGTTTTCAGAATACCTCTTCCAAAGAAACAAGAAAATCTAACTGTTTGAGTTTTAGGGATGCTGTGATTCATTAAACAATGCCAAAACACCTCTATAAGCTGCTCCTATAGTTCTAAATTTTACTTTCCTTTTTTTGCTTGTTATGATAAGCATATCTAACCCCCTGAATTTAGAGAGTTTAGTTTTCAGAGAATAGTGCTCACTGTCATTACTGGCCTATAGTAAAGAGTTTTTGTGAGTTATACAAAACTCTTTATACATCTTCCCATCAGAGCCTTAGTGAAGAGTGTTTATGAATCATTGAAATATTGGCAGGAGGTAAATGATTATAGCACACTATGAACCACTACACTGCTGCCACCAAGTGTCCTTGATTTGCCTACTCTCTTGACTTTGGGTTTCTCTATAGTTTCCTCCTTAAGTTCTCTGATTTGAAAGGATATATCCCATAGGTAAATGAAACTAAGTGGATGGACTACTTTCTTAGGTAACAGTACATTGGCTTTTCTAAAGTTATTGAATCATTACTCATGATGAGTTATTTATTTTGTACTACATTGGCTGAATGTCATACTGTAGAATATATGTATGTGCATAGTTTTTCATAGAAGATTCCTTCAATCTATGAATATTTGTTGAATACTTGCTTAGTAGAAGATGCAAAGACTGACAAGTTGATTTTCTTCTTTTTAGGTGACTCAAAGTCTGAATGATATTTACTATTAAGTAATTATATTAAAACAATGACTTTCAAAGTGTTGAGTTGGACCAATAGAATCAGTGGGAATTTGTTAGAAATGTAATCTCCTGATTCAGTCTAAGTACTACTGAGTCAGGAATTTGGGAAGTGAGTTTAGATACCTGTAACCTAATAAACCTTCCAAAAGACAGTATGAGGCTTGAGTCTACTGGGAAAGTCATCATGAGGGAGATGATATTTAATTTTTACATTGTGTTACAGAAAGCTTATCAAATAAATACAAATATAAAGTTGGAGTCCTTTTTATCTCTCATCCCCAGATGTATTTTCATCAATTTCTCTCCTTTTAAAGGATAGCACAATCATGAATTCATGATATTTTGATAAATATTCATGTATATTTTGTCCTGCCTGTGGTTTTATACTTTTGCTATATAGTACATGATCATAAACAATACAGTAGCATGATAAGAGATGTAAGAAGCAATTGGCTGGGAGTCGGGTGGTAGCGCAGAGGGCTAAGCGCATGTGGCATAAAGCGGAAGGATCAGCGTGAGGATACCGGTTTGAGCCCCCAGCTCCCCACCTGCAGGGGAGCTGTTTCAGAAGTGGTGAAGCAGGTCTGCAGATGTCTATCTTTCTCTTCCCCCTCTCTGTCTTCCCCTCCTCTCTCCATTTCTCTCTGTCCTATCCAACAACAACAACCATAATAATAACTACAACTATATAACAACAAAGGACAACAAAAGGGAATAAATAAATATTAAAGAAAAAGAAGCAATTGGCTGATTGTTTCAATTGTATGGTGAAGAATGGAAACCAATTTTTAAAAAGATTTTATTTATTTATTAATGAGAAAGATAGAAGGACAAATAGAAAGAACCAGACATCACTCTGGAACATGTGCTGCTGGGGATTGAACTCAGGACCTCATGCTTGTGGATGCAGTGCTTTATTCACTGCTTCACCTCCTACACCATTTAACTAAATTTTGTCAGGACCATTATGTAGCATAGAAAGATACTGACTAGTAACACTGTACACTTGAAGCCTATATAAAGTTTTAAACTAATGTTACTTCAATTAACATTGAAAAGCAATCTTGAATTGATGTGTGATTTATTTTTGAAATCTCCCCAATGCATTTTTGTCATTATAGTGTCTGAATTAATTTTTTGTTCAAATATATTAAAACTATGCATCCCTCTATTGGTTAACATTTAGGTCTTAACATTTTTTATATAGGAGCTGTTGGCATCTTTAGGTTATTTTCAGTAATGTGAGACTGGATCATCTCTTTATACCAGAAGAAAAGAATTTAAAATCTAAATAATTCTACCTGCATCATACTTCCTTTCATTTAATCATTGGAAATTCATGCTTCCAGGTAACTTTTGCATTATAACTTGCTACATTTGAATATCTCTCTAGTTAAGTTCATCTACTTATTGACTTTCTGTTCTTACTAGTCCCATCAAGACATGGCCTCTCTGAAATTGCTTCTTTGGAACTTGTCTGTAAAGAGCGTACTCTGAATCAGATATTTATAAACTCCCTTTATTGCATTTAGACTAAGTTCCCATCAGGTAGTTCTATGGGAGACAGAAAACTGAATGAACCAGATAAAAGTTAAAAAAAAAAACACAAAAAAACCACAGACATATTAAATGTGTCACTTCTCTTTTTAAAAAATATTTATTCCTTTTTGTTGCCTTTGTTGTTTTATTATTGTTGTCATTGACGTTGTCGTAGTTGGATAGGACAGAGAGAAATGGAGAGAGGAGGAGAAGACAGAGAGGAGGAGAGAAAGATAGACACCTGCAGACCTGCTTCAACGCCTGTGAAGCGACTCCCCTGCAGGTGGGGAGCCAGGAGTTCAAACCAGGATCCTTACACCTGTCCTTGAGCTTTGTGCCACATGTGCTTAACCCGCTGCGCTCCCCAGATGTGTTACTTCTTTCTCCATCTGGAAAGAGTTAAAATAAGATTGACCTTGGAGTCTAAATAGCAAAGACTGGGTATATCTAGTCACAACTAACTCAGACCCTCACTGCCCTAAACATAGGGTCCTTAAAACTAGATTCTGCTAAGCCTTTTAGAGTCTTCTTTAGGACTCTGATAAACACATATCTGGTACATTTCTTCACTGTATAGCTTTCTAAACTAACCCTTATGTGTTCATCAGTGCCCTTCTGACTCTTCCCCGAGTTGTTCCACAGTCACATGTGGTTGGAACTCAAGATAAAGACTTAAAGCACTTCTTGACTATGTGTGAACCTGTCATTCAGAGTTTTAACCTGTCCTGAGGCTCTGTGCTAAGCCACAACTCAGTACTTGGATTTGCTCTACCACCCCTCCACCTAGGAGCTATCTAATCTCTGCTTAATTCCTCTAGCAAAGGAGTACTCATCGCTTCCTGGGGCACTTTGAGGCTGGCCAAAGTAAGTCTAATAATTTCTCAGAAGAAATCTTCCCAGATGTGTATGCAGAGAGCTCTATATAGTGAGGCCCTGATAACCAAGCGCTCTCTTTTCCTCCTAGCCATTTCCATTTTTTACCACGTGATGTGGATAATTCTTTCACTTATCCCAGCATATAATTGAAAATAGACTTTTTTCTTTTCTGCTGAGAGTAAGGAAGAATTCTAAAGATCTATGAAATTATTTTAATTCAGTGTAAAGTATATCTCTCTCATTTTTAAAAGTTTATTTATTTATTTATTATTATCTTTATTTATTGGATAGAGACAGCCAGAAATCAAGAGGGAGGGGGTGATAGAGAGGGAGAGAGATAGACACCTCCAGTTCTGCTTCACCACTCGTAAAGCTTTCCCCCTGCAGGTGGGGACCTTGTGCATTGTAATGCATGTGCTCAACCAGGTGTTCAACCAGAGCACCACCACCCTGCCCCCATTACTTTCATTTTTATAAATTCTGTCTCAGGGTACATTGACAATTGGTTAAAATGAAAGTTAAGGGCAGGGAAAATAGCTCACTTGGATAGTGTGCTGCTTTGCCATGTGTGAACCTGTCCCTATGACATTGGAGGAAGTCTTAGTATTGCAGTTTCTCTCCTTATTTCCCTCTCTCCTTTGTTTCAGTCTGTCTCTATTTGAAAAAGTTATTCCAGAGTGGCTGAGCTCCAGTGATAAGAACAAGATAAAGAAAAAGGAAACTGATCTAAGATGGATTTTTGGCTCCATTATTGTCATCAAGCCACAGGAAAAAGATCAGTCTTTGAAACACGGAACATTATAGATGATGAAAGATTTTTTTAAAAAAAAAATCTTTTGCCACCTAGGTTATCACTAGGGCTCAGTGTCTGCACAGCTGCACCATTTTTATCTTTCTTTTTGATAGAGCATGGGATACAGAAAGATACAGAGGGAGAGAGAGGGAACATCAGACAGAGAGGAGAGGAGAGAGATTTGCAGCACTGCTCTGTCTACAGTGAAACTACCACCACTCACCATGCCTCCTGTCTCTACAGAGAAATTGAAAGGGAAAAGAGAGACAGGGAGAGAGATTGAAACATCTGCAGCATTGCTGGCTTGAACCCAGGAACTTGACCACTGTAATATGTGCTCTCAACCAGGTGTGCCACCATCTAGCCCCAAGATGATCTTTTTCTTTTTTTCCTTCTCCTCCTCCTCCTTCTCCTGCTTATGGTGCAGGGATTGAAACTGGGACTTTGGAGCCTCAGGCATGAGAGTATCTTTGCATAACCATTATGCTATCTACCCCCACCTGTGAAATGATCTGTTACAAAGGCAGTTTCCATCCTCTCTTTCAGAGTCCCATTTCATGAAATTAACCTTTTGTCAGAGATGTGTTTGGGGCTAGTAGGTTTTTGATCCCCTATGTGACTATGTCAAGATAGAAGGACAACCAGTGGGTAAAATGGTGTGCAGAAGATGAGTATCACCATCAGGAATGAGGTCTGGGCTAGATGTGAGAGCTAGGAATCACAGCCTAGGTGATTGCTGAGGGGAAAGTGTTGAACCTGGAGACAAAGGGAAGAGGCTGGAGTCCAGTTGAGCAGCCTATCAGATGAGGTGAAGAGAGGAAAACAACTTCAGAATAAAGAGGAAAGCAATGTCTAGAGAGATAAGAAAACCAGAAAGGAAGGGTAGCCACCTGGGAGCCAAGATGCAGAAACTCAAGACATGGGAGCTGTGAAGGCTGTCCTGTATTATAAATGCAGGCCAGCTAGATCGCACATTGCACAGGGAGTGACATGAACTCTGATGACTTCAATTACTCATCCCAAATTCATGGACCAAAGTCAAAACCAGAACTGAAATGGCCTGACTATTATTAATTCTGTGCTTTCCCCCACCTCCCTGTAGAACACCCCCACAACAGTGCCTTGGCAGAAAAATTCTGATGCACTCCCAAAAGTTTTCCTGGAGTGAGGGGAGAGATGGGAGCTGATGGGATGGTCCTGGCTAGAGGGCAGGTTCATGATGGCTACTGATCCAGCCTGCACTCTTTAGGGCTCGGCTTCAAGAGGCAGGGTGGCTCAGTGAGCCAGCTCACTCTAAGCCAGCTCACTCTAAGCTCACTCTAAGCCAGCTCACTCTAAGCCAGCTCATCTTTGCTAAGTGACCTGAGGTCTAGCCAGTCTAGACCTTGGCTCCTTCGGCCCTCTCAAATCAGAGAGGGATTAAAAATTTATAGTCACCCATTTCTAATTTTATGTTAATTATTTTCACGATATAGCTTATTGTGCTTCTCACAAAGTATACTGGTTTTTGCCCTTATCACAAAGGGAACATTTTCTGATAAACTTTCAATTTTGTCCCCGAGCAAAATGATGAGGTAGCAATGAAAGGCAGTGAAAAAAGAAATCAAGGTGATTTCCTTATAGACTCATCTAATTCAGAATTTTACCAGCTTCTATAAAGCTATCGGTGAGAGAAGAGGCAGGGGCTGGTGGAGTGTAAAGATTGAAAACAAATTGAGTAGTGTGATAGGGGGAAAAAAATGAAGCTATGCTAATTAAAAATAGCTGAAGCCCCAGAGATGTGTTTAAAGGCCATTAAATAGGATTGTTCAAATTACAAGCAACAGAGAAGTAGATGTGCAGACTCAGTCAGTGTTCTGAGTATCTTAAAAGGGAAAAAAAAACTGATATTAAGGGGGAAAATAGCTTTTTCATATTCTCCTCTTGTTGCAGAAAGAAAAAAAATCAGAAAAAATTCACATCATTTTCTTATGTATTGGAAGGAAAGGAGAATGAAATTACATTCCTTGTAAATGTTTTTCTTCTGGACTGGAAAGCTGTTAGCATGGCTTATCCAGTCCCAACCCTTACATAATCTGCTACCACAGGAGCCCTTGGAAGTCATTAAATAGAGGAGACATCAAATAATATAAAAGGAAGGCAATTAAAATGCTGGACTCAATAAGCTAGTCAGAACACTTGATTTAAATGCCACCCCAGGACCCAGACAGAATATTAGGCATCAGGGAGGGAGGGGATCCAACTAGAAGGGACAAAGGGGATTGAAAATTCTCTTCAGAGATCCACTTAGGAGTGGGGAAGGGACCACACAGGTCCTTGGTAGCCAGGCCATCTTTATCTGTAAAGAAATAGACAGAGTCAACCCATAAATTCTGCTGATGCTGAAGTTGCTTGCTTTTGTAGAGAAGATTTAGACAGGGTGAGTATAGAGAATATAGAGGGACTAGATCTCAGCTGGAGAAATCCCAAACATTGAATGCTTAAGCATGAGGTTCTGAGTTCAATCCCTAGCATTTCATGTGCCCAAGTGATATGCTTGATACTCTGGTTCTCTCTCTCATCAGTCACTCACTCACTCTTTCACTCACTCACTCACTCACTCACTCACTCACTCAATCAATCAATATGGGACCAAGTGGTGGTGTACCTGGTTGAGAGCACATGCTACCATGCACAGGGACCCAGGTTCAAGTTCCCTCCAGTGTGTGTGTGTGTTTGGCAGTGGTGGTGGGAGCTTTACTAGTGGTGAATCAGGCTGCAAATGTCTCTTCCCCTGCCTCCCTCCCAATTTCTTTCTGTCCTATCAAATAAAGAGAAAAGGAGAGAAGGAAAAAGAAAGAAAAAACAGTTACCATGAGCACTGGACTGTTGTGTAGAGCTCCAGTGATAACTCTGGAGCTGAGAAACTATACTATGTGCCAACAAATGCACTGCAGACCATTAACTTCCCAATGAAAAAATAAATAAATAAAGGGGAAAAAAGCAATCAGATAAGGACTTTTTTTTTCCTGCCAGGGTTATCTCTGGGGCTCAGTGCTAACAGTTTGAATCCACTGCTCCTGGTGGCCATTTTTTTTTCCATTTTATTGGACAGGACAGAGAGAAATTGAGAGAAAAGGAGGAGTAGAGAGGGAGAGAGAAAGATAGACACATGCAGACCATATAGCTTCAGGCATGAAAGTCTTTTGCATAACAATGATGCTGTCTTTCCAGGCCAATTATTGTATTTTCTTTTTTTTTTTTTAAGTTAGTTATTAATTAGAAAATGGGGGAGGAAGATAACCATAGCACCATTCTAGCACACACAATGGTAGGGATCAAATTGCAAACCTCCGGCTTATGAGTCTAGCACTTCTCCACTATGTGACCTCCTGACCTGATGATTGTACTTTCCTTTTCTTTTTTTTTCTAAATTTTTTATATTTATTTATTTATTTTCCCTTTTGTTGCCCTTGTTGGTTTTTCATTGTTGTTGTAGTTATTGTTGTTGTTATTGGTGTCGTCATTGTTAGCTAGGACAGAGAGAAATGGAGAGAGGAAGGGAAGACAGGGAGGGGGAGAGACAGACAGACACCTGCAGACCTGCTTCACCACCTGTGAAGGAACTCCCCTGCAGGTGGGGAGCCGGGGGCTCCAACCTGGATCCTTAAGCAGGTCCTTGTGCTTTGCGCCACTTGCCCCCGCTTAACTCGTTGTTTCACGGAGACTCCCTGATTTTTGCTTTTCAAATGGAGTCTTTAACCTCTTTAAGAGTTACTTTGTCTTTTAGAATGCAAAGGAAGTGACTTCCAGGATCATGGAGAGGACCTTCAGCCTGGGCCTCAGACCTCAGGAAGTTGAATCAATGGCCAAGAATATAAAACGATCACATTTACATAACCAAGCCTCTGGCAACCTCTCTGAATGGCGGGGACAGGTCTCAGAGCTGGTGATTACCTAGATGCTGGAGAGTGGTGGTGTCAGACAGAACAGGTGGAGTCCACCTCCCTTTCTCCACCCACTGCAGCTCTTACATCTCTTTGCTCCTGAGTCCTCTCTTTGACAGGCTGGTAATCTAATATATGACAATATACATTTGACTCTTAAGCCTGTGTCTAGCCTTGGCTCAAAGCCCCATGTTTTGCACCCAACACCTTCTGCACCTGATGCAAATGATGTGAAGCAGCTGATGTATGAATTGAGGAGGCAAGGCAGACACCTGACGTGAGTAACAATGACTGTGCATGCCTAAGCTGAGTGCCAGCTTTAGAAGCGGAGCACACACCCTTGCTGTTTTTGATTCTCTGTATCACGATGATATCTGGCAAGGCTTGGCAACAGATTTATGCCAGAATCAAAGTCTATTACTACATCTCTTTTCCTAAGTCTGATTTCACTACTTCCTGCTTACAAGGGAAGTATTCTTGACCTATCTGTATAATACAGAATGATCTTTTTATCTCAAGATTATTAACTCAACCATATCTGCAGGATCCATTTTACCATGTAAGATAAGATATTCACAGGAAAAAGGAGTTAAGATGTCAACGGCATTTGAGGAAAGTTAGTCATCTGTCTCTCACAGCTAGTACTGTTATATTTTGTCTGACAGACCAAAGACCAATCTCTGGTTGCAAAATATTCCAGTTAAGTTACATGGGCACTGTCTGAGGCCCTCTCTTTGAGACTGGGCTTGACCTGAGTAGGTCAATCACAATCTTAAAATGAGTAATGGGTAGGGGTCGGGCGGTAGCGCAGCGGGTTAAGCGCACATGGCACAGGAGGATCCCGGTTCAAGTCCCCGGCTCCCCACCTGCAGGAGGGTTGCTTCACAGGCGGTGAAGCAGGTCTGCAGGTGTCTATCTTTCTCTCCCCCCTCTCAGTCTCCCCTCCTCTCTCAATTTCACTCTGTCCTATCCAACAACAACAACAACAGCAATGATAACAACAATAATGATGACAACAAGGGCAACAAAGTGGGAAAAAATGGCCTCCAGGAGCAGTGGATTTGTAGTGCAGGCACCGAGCCCCAGCAATAATCCTGGAGGTTAAAAAATATTTATTAAAAAAAATGAGTAATGGGAAAATCATTGTTAAAGGCTTAATGGGAGGGGCCGGGTGGTGGCACACCTGGTTGAGTGCACATGTTACAATGCATAAAGACCCAGGTTTGAGTTCCCAGACCACACCTGCAAGGGGAAAGCTTTGCAAGTGGTGAATCACTGATGCAGGTGTCTCTATCACCCCCTTCCCTCTCAATTTCAGATCTTCACTGTGGCTGTCTCTAACCAATAAATAAATATATAAATATAATATTTTTTTAAAAGCCTGTATGGCAAGAATTTTTTTTTTTTTAAAAAAAAGCAAGGCTAAATGGGAAACATGAAAACAAATAGGATTGTATCTAAAAGGGATAAGTAGAATGGTGACATGTGTTTCGTGTTTGTCATATCACAAGCATTTGAAAGAAGCTATCTCTCTGTCTTTAGATTTGTTCAAGCACAGACTACTCTGTAACTTCCACAACTTGGTAAGGATGTTAAAAGGAGTCGGGATGTTAAAGGGAGTGGCGCAAAGCACAAGGACTGGCATAAGGATCCCGGTTTGAGCCCCTGGCTCCCCACCTGCAGGGAAATCTCTTCACAAGTGGTGAAGCAGGTCTGCAGGTGTCTATCTCTGTCTTCCCCTCCTCTCTCCATTTCTCTCTTTCCTATCCAACAACAACAAAATCAGTAACAACAACAACAATAACCACAACAACAATGAAAAACAACAGGGGCAACAAAAGGGAAAATAAACAAATATTAAAAAATTTTCTAAAGTTTTTTTTTTTTTTTTCAAAAAAAAAAAGGAGGTTCAAATGGTAGCAGAACTCAGTGACCTTTGTGATCCTTTTAATCCTGACCACCTATTAGTATATTAAATGGATTGGATGGAGAAGTTCCATTTTGTACATAAACTGCTGTTGCTTAGTAGTTATTACCAAATATAGATTCATAATTATAAATCAAATAAAGCTTCAAGATTTACCAACCAACAAAAAGCCAAAGTCTCAGAGAACAAAATGGACTTCACGCCCACAGCTTCTATCAAAGTTAATAAGAAGTTAATCATGCCAATAGAAGAGACGTAGTAAGGTCTTAAAGAAACTTAGGGAACAGAAGGGCTCAAAATGATATTGGTTGAACACTAATTCAAATAACTCAACCTCCATGCAGTGGGAGGGTAGAGGATGAGGAGACTGTGTTAATGTTTTATAGGACACTCTCATCCTAGCTGCAGTAATAATTGCCTCTTAGCTTGGAGTGTTTGTCCAGATCAACCATTTCATTAAAAAAAAAGAGTGGTTTGAGCTACTTAATAGCTCCACCATCAAGTCATGAAGGCCCTGAAAAGGCCTTCCCAGGAAATTGTTTCCATCCTGTCTACAGAAATGCTTGGTCTCTGACCTGAATCTTTCCACCTCTGCTTTATAAAATCTTAACTCCTTACTAGCTTTTTTTTTTCTCTCTTTGGGACTTTTTTTTTTTTGTCATTTTATTTTTTTAAAGAATGTGAATTCTATCTGCTTGTGTGTAACCAAAGGAAGTGAAGGAGGAAAGGTAGATGAGAGAGCATTGATGGGAGCTCTTGACAAAATCTTAAAGTATCTAAAAGTTAAATCTTGAAGAGATTACCTAGCTCTGATATTTTATTTTGTAGTTAAGAAGAATGGGATCCAGAGGAAGGTAGGAATTTCCATTTTTAAAAAAATAGATATTTACTTATTATTGGATAGAAACAGAGAGAAATTGAGAGGGGAGGGGGAGATAGAGAGGGAGAGAAACAACAACACAACAACAATGAAAATACCTGCAGACCTGCTTCATCACTTGCAAAGCTTTCCCCCTGCAGGTGGGGACCAGGGGCTTGAACGTGGGTCCTTGTGAACTGTAATGTGTGTACTTAAACAGGTGTGTCACCTCCTGGCCCCTTAAAAATTTTTTTTTAATTTTACTTATTGAATTTGATAGAACAGAGAGAAATTGAGAGGTAAGGATATATATATATATATATATATATATATATATATATATATAATTTCAATTTCTCTCTCTCTATATATATATTTCAATTTCTCTCTATATATAGAGAGAGAAATTGAGAGGTAAGGATATATATATATATATAATTTCAATTTCTCTCTCTATATATATATTTCAATTTCTCTCTCTCTATATATAGAGAAATTGAGAGGTAAGGATATATATATATATATATATATATAATTTCAATTTCTCTCTCTATATATATATTTCAATTTCTCTCTCTATATATAGAGAGAGAGAGAAATTGAGAGGTAAGGATATATATATATATCCAGGTATACCACTGACTGGCCCCAGGCTTTTCTAAGTTCTACCAGGATCTGTGGAAGGAAGACCAAGATATAGTTTCTGCTCCCTTTAGCTGTTCGGTTGGTGTGCTGTCTCTGGTGATGACGGCCTGTAGACTCCTGATTCTTTCTGGTACTGTTGAATAACTCCTGGCATCACCTTTCATTGTAGATTTAAGAAAGTTCATGCGGACTTTGCTACCCATTCACTCTCATCCTACTCAGCAGACGTTTTCTCTCTGGGCTTAGTTTCAAACGCTAATTTATTGTGGTCTGGAAGGTGGCACAGTGGTAAAACTTCAGCCTTATAAATATAAGGTCCTGTGTTCAATTCCTAGTATAGCATATGCCAGAACACTCTCTCCCTCCCTTTTACCTCTATTCCATGAAATGAATAAAAGAAGTTATTTTCTTCCTTAGTTTAACAGGACAGAGAGACATTGTGAGGAGAGGGGGAGATAGGGATGGAGGGGGAGATGAAAAGAGAGAGAAAGAGGGAGAGAGAGAGGGGAAGAGAGAGACCTTCACAGCTGGTGAAGCCCTCTTGCAGGTGAAGAGTAGGGGATTGATTGAACTAGGGTCCTTGTGCATGGTAATGGGTGCTCTCAACCACTGTCTGGCCCCAAAACAAGGCTGCTTTTTTTTTTAAAGTTAATTTAATAGGTTGCTGGGGAAGTGGCCACAGCAGGCAGAGAACTTGCATTAATAAAGTACCATGTTGATCCTTGGTGTTGCAGATGCCAAAAAGATAAATGTGGTTCTCATTTACTCATTAATTCATTAATTAAGCTTTTAGAACACTAATTTACCAGCGCTCCTCATTACTTTTAAAATGTTTAAAATTTTTTAAATATATTTATTGATAGAGCCAGCCAGAAATCGAGAGGGAAGAGGGAGAGAGAGAGACAGAGAGAGAGAGAGAGAGAGAGAGAGACCTGCAGCCCTGCTTCACCACTTGCAAAGTTTTCCACCTGCAGGTGGGGTGGGGCGGGCTTGAACCTGGGTCCTTGTGCACTGTAATTTGAGTGCTCAACCAAATATGCCACCACCTGGCCTCCTCACTACTTTTCTTAGTGAAAATCCACCTTACTTTTTCTTTTCTTTTTGTTTTGGGGATGGGGGTGGGGTGGGCATGGGGGCAGGTATCTTGTTTACTCTCTTCCCTCTACAAAGAATGCTTTCTGAAATTTATAAAGCATCCTCACCCTCCCTGTTGGAAAGTGTTTTCAATTCTTCTGAATCTTCATAGCTTTTCTTACGTTCCTTCCTAAGGCTCTTACTGTTTTCCAAATTATGTTAGTTATTTCTGCAAATGCATTAATGCACATAGTGATGAATTTCCAGAGGACAAGATAAAAATCTGATTGCTCCCCTATTTCCTCCCCTCAAGAGCAAGACCTGGTATAGAGGGAGAATAATAACAGCAGTAATAGCAAATACTAGCAAAGCACTTGTGGCAGAAACTATTTTAACCATTTCACATTTATCCATTTACTTTGTCTCACAACTGTCACAGGAACTTGTGTTTTTATTACCCCCATTTTATGATGAGGAAACCAAGGCATAGAAAATCTAGGTGTATTTTGCAAGGTCACTCACCTAGGAAGTAATGGGGTCAGTCTGGACCAAGGAATCTAACTCTATCAGAACCACAGTAATTTACATATGTACCTTGACAGGGCTATACATCTGTATTTGTGTCTGCCTCTATGTTCTCCTATGTAAACATCCATCTGTCTCTATTATCTCTATGTCTCTGCATCTCTCATATACACTCATTAACAGAAAAGTGCTTCTGAGTGGTATTTGATCAATCACTCACCCTAATTAATTAAGGCTTACATTTTTATTATGAATGAAAGTAGTGCGTACTGAAGAAAAATCCTGGGGCAAAAGCAGAGTGCTCCCAATTACCTCAGGCAAGTTACATCTTGGAGTTATGGGAAAGTACAGATGAAAACAGTGCTGTGTTTCAAATGATTCCTAAATGCTCTCCATTTCCTTATTTACCTCTAGAGAATCAAGAACAAACACTAAAAGGCTCAGGTACATAAAGGTTATCACCAGTTTGTGCCTTAACAGGAATAAATATTAACATAGGCCATTTTTTTTGTTGTCTTTTCAAGATAGGTACCAGGAGCTTTAATGATTAATCAAATTAAGACCTAAATATCATCACCCTTTTAGGAAGCTTGTCTCTGTTAGCTATCAATTAGTACTGATGGCTTCAGCTCCCTTCTCAGTGTGCTGCAAAAAATGGGAAATGGAAAAGCACCACAGTGTGTTAATGGAGCCATAATACGCATTGCCTAATGAAGCATGAAGGCCTTGTTTACTCTGAACATGTAATTATTTAAGAGCTTTTAAAACCCGATGTCAAAACTTGACGCTCTCGCCTACTCTTTCTCATAACTAGAACGATGCACTTAATGTTTTATCTCAACTTAGCGGAGGTGAGTTGAAAATAAATAGCTAATTATGCGTTCCCATCTGACAAATTCTTTCATCGTCATGAAGAGCTTTTGCAGGTCAGGGCCCTATTGTGAGGTGTTTTCACAGCAACATTCAGTGCTACCATTACTGAGGGTCTATGGAGCAAGCCCTTTGCCCAGGAGTGGGGCATTTGGCATTCGTTAGCTAAGAACTGCATCAACACCTCATAAAACCCTGCTTGAGGTGAGGAGGACCCAGCTGCACCTTAGAACACACAAACATCAGAACCAAGACCTGTTATTATTTCCCTGGTGAAATAGCTATATACATGGATTTTCTTTTTTAATTATTAGATGCACTGTGTTTACATTCTGACCCAATTACTGATTGATGGTGTGACCTTGGACAACTAACTTGCTATGCCTGTTGGCTCATTTCCTTATTTCTAAGATGTAGGTAAAAATAAAAATGGACTTCAGCTCACAGAATTGTTCTTTGAATAAAATTGTCTGTGGAAAACACCTAGCTCATAGGTGGACAGCATATTCCACGTGTTTATCACAAGGAGATAAGAAGTAAAGGTAGATGGGGACAAAGTTTTGGAGGCCTTAGTCTAGTCAAGTTAGAAACATATATCTTACTCTGGAGGTGGCAGGGAGCCACAGGATATTCATGAGCAAGACAATAAAATGCTCTGAAGCTAGACTGAAAAGGTGTCTTGAAAATGACAGGTGTGAGTGTTTACTGACCAAGTGAGCTGGGCTCACAGGTGAGGTTATCTGCAGAGGAGTGTCTCCAATTACATGGTACTTTCACATGATAGAAAGGAAAGGAATCCTGCTCATTTTACACACGAGGACATAAAGTCTGAGACAGTTCAACCAACTTGCCTAGATTTGTACAGCTCATCAGTGACAGAGGTGGAATTAGAATCCAAATGATATTTGGATTTCTGGTCTAGGGTACAGACTAACCTGATGTGTGAATCATCTGGGGAAGCAAAAAAGATGGGGTCTCTGGAATCCTCTATTGATGTCTAAAATGAGCTACTCTCAAGACATGTGATTCTTATTAAAATGCTAATGTCTGTGTAGAGCATAGGGTGGGCCACTCATTATAGGCATACACCCTCTCTAAACCTATTGTTTGCACTTAACTTAATGACTTCCCCCTCCTTTATTAAGTAATTTTTCTTTTTTAAGAATTTTTATTAAAAAGGAAACACTGACAAAACCATAGGATAAGTGAGTACAATTCCACACAATTCCCACCACCAGAACTCCCTATCCCATCCCCTCCCTTGATAGCTTTCCTATACTTTAACCCACTGGGAGTATGGACCCAAGGTCATTGTGGGATGCAGAAGGTGGAAGGTCTGGCTTCTAAGAATTGCTTCCCCAATGAACATGGGTATTGACAGGTCTATCCATACTCCCAGCCTGCCTCTCTCTTTCTCTGGTGGGGTGGGTTTCTGGGGAATCGGAGCTCCAGGACACATTGGTGGGGTTTTCTGTCCAGGGAAGTCTGGTTGGCATCATGCTAGCATCTGGAACCTGGTGGCTGAAAAGAGAGTTAACATATAAAGCCAAACAAGTTGTTGATTAGTCATGAACCTAAAAGCTGGAATAGTGCAGATGTAAAGTTGGGGGCAGGGTTCTGTTTTGTAGGTAGCTAGTAGGCATATTTTAGTTATATTCCAAAGGACCTGTGGCTATACTAGGTTTTTTCTTTTTCTTTTTTCTTTTCCCCTCAGCCTGGAGTCTGATATGATACAAAGAAAAAGTATGTGCTCATTGTAGTAAAACTGAAACAAGACAAAACAAAAAATCCAAAGTAGTGATCACATTAACTGGCTGTGAAATTGAACATCAGGTTTCTGTTCTGTAAATGGAGATAATAATATCTCCTTGGGGGAGTATGCTGTGAAATTGAATATAACAATCAATATAATGTGCTTTGAACACTACACAGTTAACAGACTCATATGCTCATCTTTGCTAAATAGTAACTGAGTAATCAGAATTTAGTCTATAGAAAACAAAATCAGATATTGTCTGTGCACCTGAAACTAATATGTTAAAATATCAGAGGCCTTGGGGGTCCAGTGGTGGCACACTGGGTTAACTGTACATGTTACTATATGCAAGGACCTGAGCTCAAGACCCCGTTCCCCACCTGACAACATGGGGTCTCTCTTTCTCTCTTCCTCTCTATCTCCTTCTCCTCTCAATTTCTCTCTTGAGGGAGTCAGGCGGTAGCACAGCAGGTTAAGCGTACATGGCGCAAGGACCAGTGTAAGGATCCCAGCTTGAGCCCCTCACTTCCCACCTACAGAGGAGTCACTTCACAGGCAGTGAAGCAGGTCAGATGTCTGTCTTTCTCTCTCCCTCTTTGTCTTCCCCTCCTCTCTCTATTTCTCTCTGTCCTATCCAACAACGACATCAACAACAACAATAACTACAACAACAATAAAAAAAAAACAAGGGCAACAAAAGATACAATAAATAAATATAAAAATTTCTCTCTTGCTTATCCAATAGTAAATAGAAGGGAGGGGGGAGAAAAAATGACCGATTCCAGGAGCTGTAGATTCAAAGTGCCAGCACTGAGTCCCAATAATAACCCTGGTGGCAGGAGAAAAAAAAAACCAAAAAACAGAAGCTAGGCTGTGGCACACTTGCTTAAGAGTACATGTTACTGTCTGGAAGTAAGGATCGACCTGACAATGCCCATATTCAGTGAGGAAACAATTAGAGAAGCCAGACCTTCCACCTTCTGCATCCCATAATGACCCTGGGTCCATAATCCCAGAAAGATAAAGAATAGGAAAGCTACCAGGGGATGGGATGGGATAGGGAGCTCTGGTGGTAGGAATTGTACCCCTCTTATCCTATGGTCTTGTTAATATTTCCATTTTATAAATATATTTTTTTAAAAGTACATGTTACCAAATGCAAAGACCTAGGTTCAAGCCTCTGGGTTCTGCCTGCAGGGGGAAGCTTCAAGAGTGGTAAAGCAAATTGTGTAGATATCTCTGTTTCTCTCCCTTTCTATCTCCCCTTCCCCCCTCAATTTATCCCTGTCTCTGTCACTATCCAATAAAGTAATAATAAATAAAATTAAAAAAGGATTCACTGTCCCCCTCCCTAAATAATGTTAAAAATCTACTCACAGGGAGCCAGGCGGTAGCACAGCCGGTTAAGCGCACGTGGCTCAAAATGTAATGGCCAGCATAAGGATCCTGGTTTGAGCCCCTGGCTCCCCACCTGCAGGGCGGGTCGCTTCACAGGTGGTAAAGTAGGTCTGCAGGTGTCTTTCTCTCCCCCTCTCTATCTTCCCTTCTTCTCTCCATTTCTCTCTGTCCTAACAATGATGACATCAATAACAACAACAACAATAACTACAACAAAAATAAAAACAACAAGGGCAACAAAAGGGAAAACAAATAAATAAATTTAATATATTTTTTAAAAAATCTACTCACAATAGTAATAATAAGAAGAAAGTGAAAAGACTGTTACCTAGAATATGAATTTTCAGGGCATACTATTTTGTTTTTAAGTTTATTTACTTACTTTTAATGAGAGAGATAGACTATTGCCCAGTACTGGTTGTTAGTGTTGTATGGGATTGAATCTGGGACCTCAGCAGCCTCAGGCTGTGTTGTAACATGTTCAACTATTTCCCTGACTTGGGGCAAGTTTTTACTCACTTCTAGTTACAACAATCTAAAACATAGCAACCCAGAAGAATTTATTAGCCTAGTAGTGCCTAAGTGGGGCACAAATAACAAACAAATAAATAAAATTGACATAGTCTGGAAGGCAGATTTATTGACTCAGGAAAGCAGTTTCTGAGGACAGAAAGGTATTGGTTTTCTAAAGTCAACTAAAGAGTGAGTTTACAACTGAAAAAAAAAAAGATTAAATGGCAAACAAACCTTTAAGATTATATATATGTACAAACTGTTGAAGACAGAGAAAAATAAATGCTGCATGGCTTCATTTCTAAGTGAAATCTAAGTCAAAGTCAAACTCACAGAAACAGAGTAAAAAAAAGTGGTTTTCAGGGGCTGGGGGTGGAGGACAGCTAAGGACAGGCATGTAGAAGGGCCTCAGCTTCAGGTAGTGGGACAGCAAGTTCTCAAGATCCCATGTAAAATATGGTAGCACTGCGGATAACACTGGATCATATACTGAAATTTTCTCCTATGCTGAATATAGGCCCCAGATCTAACCAATGGGGTTTACAGTTAACAATACTTATGTGTTTTTCCCAGATTTGGGAGCCACTCTCTACTCTGATCCAGCTTTCTAGTCCCATTTCCAACCCTGACACCATTTTTTGTTGTTGTTGCTGTGATATCATTCTCAAAGTGCTTCCAATATGAAGAGTTCCCTGTGGAAGACTCGACTCACAGCATCTTCGAAGTGTTCCCAGGAGTCTGCTCTTTGGTAAAACGGTCTTTCATTCTACTGAACATACCTGAACTGGTGGAAGTGTTATGCCCAGCTGGGTGATGGGTGCTGTGCAAGACACTGCCCTGGGGAGAATCAATTCTGAGGTTTATGAGTTGTGGGGGGCAGGGGGCTTGGGTGGGCCCAGGAAGGTTTTATAACACAGGGAACCTTTCAACTGGGGCCAGATGACAAAGGTAAATAGAAAAGCAGGCAAAGAACATGCCAAGGATTTAGGAGTCCAGTCTCCAGGGTCTCTCAAATTAAACAGTTTGGATGTGGCTTCCCAGGAAAGAGACCAAGGGAAGGGTTTTTATTTATTTATTTATTATTTTTTTATAGACAAGTCTGTTGGATAAGAGGGGTACAATTCCATACAATTCCCACCACCAGAATTCTGTATCCCATCCCCTCTATTGGAAGCTTTCCTATTCTTTATAGGAAAGTGGAGAAGATGGAAGGTCTGGTTTCTGTAATTGCTTCTCTACTGGACATGGGCATTGGCAGGTGGATCCATACCCCCAGCCTGTTTCTATCTTTCCCTGGTGGGGCAGGGCTCTGGGGAGGTGGGGTTCCAGGACACACTGGTGAGGTTGTCTGCCCAGGGAAATTATGTTGGTGTCATGGTAGCATCTGCAACTTGGTGGCTGAAAAGCATTAAAATATCAAGCAGAACAAATTGTTTTAATAATCAGTGACCTAAGGTAGGAATATAACAGATGAAACTTGGACTCTCCATTTTGGAAAAAGCTAGGAAGTCTATTTAAGGTATATTCTAGGGGGCCCATAACTACTAATATTTGCCCAAGCCTGCCAGCTAACATGCAGGGGTGCTAAAAGTTTTGTCTGGGGAGTTGGTGTCAGTGTTGGTAATGTGACTAGAAAGCTGGTTCAAGGGAAGCTTTTATGAAGAACCCTATAGAAGGCAAAGTATAATGCTAGATGATGATGCCAGCAGTGTCGATGGTGGAATAGGATGTGTTTCAATTCTGTACTGACCATAAGTACTATAGAGACAGAGAGACATAAGGGAATCTGGCATTTCTGGGAAATGACTAACCCTCTAGTACCTTCCTAGAGTTAGGTTGTGTGAAAAGAGGTGAGAGGAGAAAAGACTTGAGGGCTGATTACCTGGAGAAGACTTCTGAAGTCAGAGCAAGTGTCAGTAGGGTGTGAGTGGACTCTCCTCTGAGGGCATATCTACTGTGAAAACACAGTTATTAGAACAGACCGCCCAGCAGGTTGAGCTCTTTAGTAAACTGACTTTAGAACTATGAAGTAGAGGCCAAACTACAGAAAGTATCAGATTCCAAAGTGAACAGTTTGTGCCTTTCTGTGGCTTGAAAGAAGCGTTTTATAAGGAGAATAACAAGTAAAAGAATGAATGCTATTGGTGTTCCACTCAAATGTATTCCAAGCTGCTGTACGTTGGTCTGAATTCCACTGCATCAGTCACTTCAGTACAGAAAAGGAACCTTCCAGGGGCAAACCTCAGCAGTGTCTGGTTGACAGAGGAGAGCAAAGAACTAATTCCCCTGCCTCCGGGTGGAACCATCTCTACGTGGGAGACGGGTTACTGTGGGATTGGATCTGACTGAACTGGGTTTTTGTCTGTTTGTTGTGTTTTTCTTTTTCCTGTCTTATCTGACCCTCTTCAGTTCTTTTAGCTGGAGAATACTGCCACAGATAAATTATTAGAATGAGAATCCCAGCCTCAGGCTCAGCTTCTACGGGTTGAACCTGACCCAGGTAAGATGGCCACCACTTTGCTTTAGAAAATGTTAACTGTAGCAGCAGTGGAACAGCGTGTAAGGAAGTTGAAGAGGATGGAGGCCTGGTTTTCTTCAGACTCTGATGGGAGTTTATAAAATGATCAGAAATTTCGATCCTGAACTGTGGTCCTTTCATGTCCATTTTTGTCTCTCCCATTAGCCTGACTCTTCTTTGATCAAAGACAGTACGGTGCACATTGCCTACAAGGAGTAACCTAGCCAGGAATTTCTTAGTAATCACTGGGAAATACTCCTGAGATTCTGAATGTTTCAAGCAAGCAAAACAAAACAAAAATAAATAAATAAAAATTCCTTCCTGTGGGTAGTCCATACCTTCGGTAAGCCATCTTGTAGGCATTGAAAACCTGAATCTAATTATGTATACACATGCACACCCACAAACACCCACTCGTTAGATGAATAGTCTAGAACAGCGCTGATAAATATTTGTGTTTAATAGCACTTAAGGGGTGCATTTTGATTTCTAAACATTGGTTGGTGAGTAATAACTTTGCCAAGAGCACAGCAAGAATTGTGCAATCTTAACTATTCCTAGCTTTTGATGACATACAATTATTCTGCACTGCTGAAAGGAGTGGAGAGGAAAATTCTTTAAAGTGTTTGTCACCAGGGAATAATTTCATCAGGAATAAGGGTGGAAACACTGAATGAATTCCAAGGAAGTGAATTTTTGCATTTTAACTGCTATTCTGTTTGCTTTTATCTGAGTACTTGAATTTTCTAAAGGGCTTACTTCCTGCTCTGGGTCAGAAAGCGGCAGGATTGGGTTTTAACCTTTTTTTTCCTCTCTGCCAAGGTTAAAAAGAGAACCTACTTTGTTGGGGAGATAGCATAATATTCCTGCAATATATATATATTCATACTCAAGGTACCATAGGTCCCAGGTTCAATTCCTACCACTACCAGAAGCCAGAGGAAGGAGGAGGAGGAGGAGGAAGGAAAGGAGGAGTTCGAGGACCACGTATTTTGCAGTTAAGCAGACCCAGAGTTGAATCCCTAATTGCAATGTGAACTTGAGCAGCCCAAGGAAGGGGAGCCCAAGTGAACCAGGAAGAGTTTGGAAGGTGATGAATACCCATTGGCTGTGTCACTTGGGTGATAGCTCCCATCCTGGGATCTCAATTTGCATAGTTCAGCAGTGAGAATGTTAATGACTCTGTAGCAGGGTTGCAGTGGACATAACTAAGATGGCACATGGGAACTAGTACAGTGCCATCCAAAGAGAGAGCATTCACCCAAATGTGATCTCTTCTCTAGGTGCCAGATCTGAGCCAAGCTCTCTATTGTTGAGTCTCTTGGAGCTGGAAAGGCTCTGGACAACGCAGTTGAAGCATCCTGGCCAGGGAGATAGGGAGACACCATAGTCCCCACTCTCTGCGGCTCTTGTGTTGCTGTTGCAAGGGAATAAAGCCAAAGAGTGCCCCCCGCCCCAACATAGTGTTGGATTCACCACGGGGTGTTCCATAGCCTCAGCCATTATAAAAGTTATTCAGGAAAATAAAAACACAAATGGTGAATATTTAATAAAACTGGGCCCATTTCTTCTAACCTGTCTACATGGAATGAACTTTCCATTTGGTCTGTTAAATGACCTGACTCCTCTATAGGACAGAGAGAAATGGAGAGAGGAGGGGAAGACTAAGAGGGCAAGAGAAAGACAGACATCTGCAGACCTGCTTCACCATGTGTGAAGTGACTCCCCCCGTAGGTGAGGAGTCTGGGGCTTGAACCGGGATCCTTCTGTCGGTCCTTGTGCTCTGCGCCATGTGCACTTAACCCGCTGCACTACTACCTGACCCCCTTTATTGACTTGCTAGCTGCTTGTTATTCTTTTTGATATGGCCTCAGGAATTGTTGGTGAAACAGACAATGACATACAGATAAAATTCTACATTTTATAGACACAGTCCTTTAGTACTTTTCTCTAAGGTATTTTGGAGTTTCTGGAGTGCTGAGACTTGGAATAAAACTCTCTAGACATTACTGTAGCACTGGCAAACACATTGGTGAAAAGTTTAGTCTCTGCTACCAGATTAGTTGGACTTCATAATAAGAAGGACATTACAAATTCTGGGAATCCTTGGTGACGTAATATCATCCTATGTGTACTCTCACACTGTGGTTGCTTTTCTCTTTATTTGGAACACTTCCACCAAAAATATGCTTGACTTATTTCCTTGCCTCCTTTAGTCCTTTGCTCAACTATTATCTTTCCTTGTAACTATAAGCAAATTGCAATTACACCCATTTCACCTGCCACTTTCTATTCCCAGAATGTAAACTTTCTGGGATTTGGAATCTTTGTTAATTTTACTTCTATCTTCCTAAGTCCTAATACAGTGTCCAGAATAAAGTAGTTTCTTCGGTTGTACATGTTGAAAAACTAAAAACTAAAAAATAAAATCAGTATGTATGAAGGGGCCAGGTGGTGGTGCACCTGGCTGAGTACACACATTACCATGCACAGGTACCTGGGTTCGAGCTTCTGCTCCTCAGTTGTTGGGGGGGGGGGGGGGGGCTTCACCAGCACTGAAGCAGTCTCTCTTCTTTCTCCTCTTCTCCTCCTCCTCCTCCTCCTCCTCCTCCTTCTCCTTCTCCTCCTTCTCCTTCTCCTTCTCCTCCTCCTCCTCCTTCTCCTTCTCCTTCTCCTCCTTCTCCTTCTCCTCCTTCTCCTTCTCCTCCTCCTCCTCCTCCTCCTCCTCCTCCTCCTCCTTCTCCTCCTCCTCCTCCTCCTCCTCCTTCTCCTCCTTCTCCTCCTCCTCCTCCTCCTCCTTCTCCTCCTCCTCCTCCTCCTTCTCCTCCTTCTCCTTCTCCTCCTCCTCCTCCTCCCCTCCTCCTCCTCCTCCTCCTCCTCCTTCTCCTTCTCTTCCTTCTCCTTCTCCTCCTCCTCCTCCCCCTCCTCCTCCTCCTCCTCCTCCTTCTCCTTCTCTTCCTTCTCCTTCTCCTTCTCCTCCTTCTCCTCCTCCTCCTCCTCCTTCTCCTTCTCTTCCTTCTCCTTCTCCTCCTTCTCCTTCTCCTTCTCCTTCTCCTTCTCCTTCTCCTTCTCCTTCTCCTCCTTCTCCTTCTCCTTCTCCTTCTTCCCTTCTTCTCCTCCTTCTTCTCCTCCTTCTCCTCCTTCTTCTCCTTCTTCTTCTCCTTTTTTTTTCTTTTTGCCTCCGGGGTTATTGCTGGGGCTCTGTGCATGCACTGTGAATCCACTGCTCCTGGAGGTCATTTTTATCCCATTTTTGTTGCCCTTGTTGTTGTATTTATGATTATTGTTGTCATTACTGTTGTTGTTGCATAGGACCGAGAGAAATCAAGACAGGAGGGGAAGACAGAGAGGGGAAGAGAAAGAAATACCTGCAGACCTGCTTCACCGCTTGGGAAGTGACCCCCCTGCAGGTGGGGAGCTGAGAGCTTGAACCAGGATCCTTATGCTGGTCCATGTGCTTTGCGCCACGTGCGCTTAGCCCGCTGTGCCACCACCTGACCCCATTCTCCTCTTCTATTTATTTATTTATTTATTTATTTATTTATTTTTCTTGCCACCAGGATTACCATTGGAATTCGCTCCTGGTCATTTTTCCCCAATTTTTCCATCCTCTTTTATTTGGCAGGACAGAAAGAAATTGAGGGGGGAAAGGGGATAGAGAGGGAGAGAGAAAGACACCTGCAGACCTGCCTCATCACATGTGAAGTACCCACCTGCAGGCGGGAAGCAGGGGCTTGAACCCTGGTCCTTGCTCGTGGTGATATGTGTGCTTAATGAGGTGCACCACAGCCTGACCCCCTCCCTCTCTTTCTTTATCTCCCCCTTCCTTATTAATTTCTTTCTGTCCTATCAAATAAAAGAAATGAGGGGGAAAAGAGGTCACCTGGAGTGGTGGGTTCATCATGTAGGCATCAAGCCTGAGCGATAAACCTGGTGGCAATTTAGTAAAAAGAACAGATTAGTGTGTTTTATTCTTCCAACAGCCTTGAAGAGAAGGCATGCTCATCAGCACTAGTTTTGCAGAAGAGATGGTTTGAGATCAGAAAGGTTAAGGGATTGAAGGGCCAGACCTAGCTCTTCTCATAACACCTCACTACATCCTCTCCAGAGACACATTCAAAAACACACTCAAAAAAAAAAAAAAAAAAAAGAGAGAGAAAATAAAATAAAAGAAAAAGCCTCCGTTTCAAAAAGGAGCACTAAAAGTCACACTGCTTTGTCCTGTGCCCTCATCTCTGAGTTCGACCTCCCTTGGCATCCAGCCTCCTTCTTCCTGCAGGGACATTAGTTCCTAGGTACCCACTGTGTTTGATGATAGTCAGCAGGCATAGTCACCCTATTAAAACAGAGTAAACAAAAGGAAGGGCAAAATAATTTCTAAATCAACAAACCTGCAGGACTAATCAGAGGAAAGTCAACATGGTAATTGCTCTTCTCCAAGAAAGAAAAGCACAGGGATTAGTTATCTCTTCTCTTGATTGTAAAGCCTCTTTGCCCAGCCAGTTACAGAGCACATCACCTGGGCCAGCAGGTCACCCACCACCGCCCTGTCTTACTGCCACTCGTGACAGACATGGGCCATTACCCTACACTAAAATCCATGGTCCACACACTCTGTCCTCTACAACACTCTGAAAAATTGATCTGCTCAAATATTTTTGGAGCTAAATTAAGGCAATTTGTCCTTCTACAGCTCTACACTACACTAGGATCCAGGAGACAGAATCATGGATAAGAGGGCAATTACAGTTTTCTGAGATGAGTAGCAAATCTTGTGGGAGGGAGTCAATCAAACACAGTAGTTTTAAGATATAAATGATAAAAAAAGAACACTTGCACTGCTCTCCTGTTTAGAAAGAACATTCATACATATTATCTAAAGGACTTATGTACCGCACTTCCCAGTGAGGAAGGTCGGAAATGTTTGACTCTTCTCTTTATAAGGGCAGAACTAAGAGGTTCATGACTTACCTTAGGCCACACAGCAGTAAGCGAAAGAACAAATACCTTGATTCAGATTTCAGAACTCTAAATGGTCTTCTATGTTCCTGATACAGCACGTATGTGTATGAGCATGTATATATGGGCATATGAGAAGCGAAGACTGATTGCCCTCCTAACCTCAACTACCGATGTTACCATTTCCAAAGCTGTGTTTGCCATACTATAATGCTTTCTTTCCTTAGATCTACTGTCCCCAAATAGTTCTCTCATACACCAGGGTGGTATATGAATGCCCTCAGATTGCTGACTCCAGTGAGGCAGTTGGACATAAACCTTTTTCATTCCACAAGAATTTGCTTGCTTCCAAAGCATAATCATTTGCATCAGGGAAACTTTGGTTCTGATCTTCAGGGTCCTCATCAGCCCCATAGTTGACAGAATATATGCAAAGAATGGAATCCATCATGGCACACAGTAAATGCTGAAGACAGGTAAGCAGTTAGAATGGATTGGTCTGGGGAGTCAGACTGTAGCACAGTGGGTTAAGCGCAGGTGGCACAAAGCGCAAGGACCCAGTGTAAGGATCCCAGTTCGAACCCCCGGCTCCCCACCTGCAGGGGAGTTGCTTCATAGGTGATGAAGCAGGTCTGCAGGTGTCTATCTTTCTCTCCCCCTCTCTGTCTTCCCCTCCTCTCTCCATTTCTCTCTGTCCTATCCAACAACGATGACAATAATAACTACAACAATAAAACAACAAGGGTAACAAAAGGGATAAATAAATAAAATAATTTTTTAAAAAAAGAATGGATTGGCTTATTTACTCTATCACTTTCAGGAGGTGGGTATCTAGGTTTGTTGGGAACACTATTTTACTGATGGCGAACAAAGGAATAATGGGACATGAAGATAATTAGCATACAACTGATGTCAAAATCATACAACAGACATAGGTAACTCACAAGGGAGTGTGGGTATAAGAGGTAACTTAAGCAGGTGGGAAGTTCAGCCACTTTTCAAAAGCTTTTTTCCCCTTTTAGCTCTCTTCCTGCCTTCCTTCAACTGTTGCTGTTCCTGTCTGAACTTCTCCTCAGACCCACATGATTCTTTTTCTTCTGGGACCTGTGCATGTAACTGAACTCTGGTGAACTAAGTTTAAGGACTAGTGGCTCCGACCACAGGTCTAGCTAGCCTTTGTTTCCTGACATTGTCCCATTATTGTTTTTATGTACCTAACAAACCTGCCATTTCTATAAGCTCTAAGCAACAGCCCATACAGAAGTTTTATATATTTTTTTTACAATACAAGCTGGAGTTTCTATATATAATGACACTTTTACCAAAGTCACTCTTCAGCTACAAAGATGCAGGAAAGCAATGGTGTCCCTGAGGAGTCCAGCTGATGAACAGTAGTAGCAACAGCAGAAGCCACTCCTGTTTCTTGAACATCTACTGCGTATTTAGCAGTGTTCTAAGAGATCTTCATGGAAAGCGGCATTGATATTATCACACAAACCTATTACTCACATTATATCTTATTTTTTATTATCTTTACTTATTTATTGAATAGAGACAGTCAGTCATCGAGAGGGAAAGGGGAAATAAAGAGGAAGAGGTACAGAGAGACACCTACAGTACTGCTTCCTTCACCACTCGCAAAGCTTTCCCCCTGCAGGTTGGGACTGGGAGCTCGAACCTGGGTCCTTGTACTTTGTAACATGTGTGCTCAACTATATGTGCCACCACCTGGCCCCGGTTCCCCACATTTTAGATGTAGCAATGCCACTTATTATGCCAACACCCCTGTTATGTAACAATCTCCCTTATTCACTTTTACAAATGAAAACACTGAGGCAGAGAGGCTCAGCAGCTAAATCATAGAGGTAAATCATGAAAAACCCCTGAAAGAATGCAGTTAATCTCTGGCCCCTACAGAATGAGAAAGACACTTTGTAAAGTCCTGTTCTCTCTTTCAATGCTTTCTCTTACCCAAAAACTCTAGCCTGTCAGTAGCACTGACAGGATTTGGAGTCACACAATTACCCATCTAGGCAAATCAAGAAAAATCCTCTCATCTAACAGCTTCTTTGCTCATTTTCAAGGCAAAACACAGAGTGGAAGCAAACAATCTGAGGATGCCTAGCCACTCCTTAACATGAAACGTATGAAACCTCTTAAGACACCATTTATTTTTGCCCTGGTCACCTGGCTAACCTAAGTACTCACCTGCAGATCACTGGATAAAGAAGTCGTGGTATATGACAGTGGAAATAATGAGAGAAAGCCTGCTTCTTTATGGCAATATGCATGAAACTTGAAATGATTGTGCTGTGTGAAATAAGCCAGAAAGAGAAGGATAAATACCAAGTGGTGTCCCTCATATGTATCATGTAAACAAGCAAAGCAAATAAACAAATAAGAAAAATAACTCACAGACTCTGTGAAAAATATGATGATTACTGGCAGGGGAGGTGAAGTGGGGGTGGGAGGAGTGGGTGGAGGGGTCAATCTGGTGTTATAAATGGCACTAGAACTTCGGTGGCAGCTGATCTGTAATGAAACTCTACTCCTGGTACTGAAGAAATGTCACATCAACAACTTAAAAATGACGGAGACAGGACTGGCTGGTGGTGCGTATGGTTGAGTGCACTTCGTGCAGGGACCTGAGTTGAAGCAGTGAGTCCCTACCTGCTGAGAAGCTTCACGAGCCATAATGCAGAGCTTCAGGTGTCTCTTCTGTTTTCACTCTCTATCTCCCCCCTTCCTTCTCAATTTTTGTTGCCCTTGTTTTTTATTGTTGTACCTATTATTGATGTTGTCGTTGTTGGATAGGACAGAGAGAAATGGAGAGAGGAGGGGAAGACAGAGAGGAGAAGAGAAAGACAGACACCTGCAGACCTGCTTCACCACCTGTGAAGCGACTTCCTTGCAGGTGGGGAGCTGGGGGCTTGAACCGGGATCCTTACTCTGGGTCCTTGCGCTTTGCGCCACCTGTGCTTGACCCGCTGTGCTACCCCCACTCCTGTATTTGGATTTTTTCTCCCCTTTCATTTGACCTTGCTAGATTGGTAAAACGTGCCTGCCTCCTCAGTATAAATTGTATGCTTCCACTGAAGTTTAGAAATGGCGCTGAGCCAAAAGTTTCTTTGGATATGTGAGAACTTTCAAGTATTTTGCTTAGGGATAATAATTTTTCAGAGATGCTTTCTGGTATCTGGAGAGCTCAGTTGAAGCAGCTGGGAAAGTTAATGAGCAGAACTGATAATGGCATGTAGGAAAATTGGTTGTCAGTCAAGAGATGGCAGATCTATCAACAGGAAGATCTATATGAAGAGATAGAGAATGGAGCTGTTGAAAATGTGAAATGGACCTGTATTCTGATGAATGAAATAGTGGGGGTTGTATTGCTAAATGGGAATCTGGGGAATGTTATGCATGTAAAAAAAAAAAAAGAAGTAGAAACGCAAAGCAGAAATTGACTGAGTTTGGAGTATGGCACCAAAGTAAGAAAGCAGAAGTATACTAGAGTTTGCAGTGAGTACCTCCCTAATACTTCCTCTCCACTTTTCCAAGCTTTGGGTCCATGATTGCTCAACAATTTGTTTGGCTTTGTATGTTAACTCTCTTTTCAGTCACCAGGTTCCAGGTGTCATCAGGATGCCGGCCATACTTCCCTGGATTGAAGACACCACCAATGTGTCCTGGAGCTCAGCTTCCCCAGAGATCCATTCTACTAGGGAAAGAGAGAGGCAGACTGGGAGTATGGACTGACCAGTCAACGCCCATGTTCAGCGAGGAAGCAATTACAGAAGCCAGACCTTCTACCTTCTGCAACCCTCAATGACTCTGGGTCCATGCTCCCAGAGGGATAGAGAATGGGAAAGCTATCGGGGGAGGGGGTGGGATATGGAGATTGGGCGGTGGGAATTGTGTGGAGTTGTACCCCTCCTACCCTATGGTTTTGTTAATTAATCCTTTCTTAAATAAAAAAAAATAATAAATTAAAAAAAAAAAGAAAAAACGAAAAGAAAAAAAAAAAAAGAAAATGTGAAATGGATGTAGGCCCTGGGTAGAGAGAAATAGCATGATTACGATAAGACACAATCTTCTTGAGACTTGGGGCCGGACCTGAAAGACACCTGGAAATTTAGGACTTAACAGGCCAGGGGAGTTTTCAGATTTCATTGTTTCTAGACAACTATTTGCTCCAGCCTCAGTTGGATTCAAGATTGCTAGAGAATGTCATCCAGCATTAGTAAACCTGGCGTTGTCTGCTCAGCTCTCTGTGAGTTGGTTATTCCTTTTCTCTTCCAACATAACAATGACTGGTTGCAAGGAAGAATTATCCTGAAGGCCATGTTTCTGACCTTGAAACAATGTCTGGCATCTCACATTATATAAGGGGGAGTGCTCAGTGCAGCTGGAGGGAAAGTAACTTTGCTCAGGCTCCACAGAGATGTGGTAAAATAAACAACTGAAGAAAAAAAGATAGAAAGGTAGGAGGAAAGGAAGGAAGGAAAGAAGGAAGGAAGGAAGGAAGGAAGGAAGGAAGGAAGGAAGGAAGGAAACTAGAACCTAGAGTTTCTATCATTGCTGTTTGTGTATTTCTCGTTTCTACATTTTGTGTGGATTCTGTTGCTTCAGGAGGAGGTGCTGTGGATAAAGTGTTAGATTTGTTTCTTTTTTGTTGTTGTTTATCATGGTTGCTGTTACTGTTATTGTTATTGCTGTCGTTGTTGGATAGGACAAGGAGAAATCGAGAGAGGAGGGGAAGACAGAGAGGGGGCGAGAAAGATCTGCTTCATCGCTTGGGAAGCAACCCCCTACAGGTGGGGAGCCGGGGGCTTGAACCCGGTCCTTGTGCTTTGTGCCATGTGTGCTTAACCCACTGTGCCTGGCCCCCTCGCCTCTTCTTTTAATTAATTAATTCATTTGTTTGTTTATTTATTCATTTATTTTGTTCATTTATTTATTTTTCTTGCCACCAGAGTTACCACTAGAACTCGCTCCTGCCCCCAGATTTCTCTATTTCTATATCTTGGTGGAGGAGGAGAGAGTTTATCCTGTGTCATGGGGCAGGTTTAGTATCTGTGATGTCAATATATGGTCTTCCTGCTGTAGTTCCAGTCTCTGGGGAGGTAACAGCAAGGGAAAATTCCTTTCTTCTATGGCTTAGTGAATATCTAAAGTAATCCCAGCTATAGTTTATTGAGTTTTCATGTGATTTTTGTTGCTTTTTTATTTATAGTTTTTATTTATTTTTTATTGTTGAGTAGAGACAGAGAGAAATTGAGATTGGAGGGGAGATAGGGAGAGAGACAGAGAGACACCTACAGCCCTACTTCACCATTTGTAAAGCTTTCCCCCTGCAGGTGGGAACCAGGGACTTGAACCCGGATTCTTGTGCACTGTAATGTAAGCGCTTAACCAGGTGAGTCATTGCCTGGCCCTTTGTTGCTTTTCTAGTTGATTAGGTTTAGTGTGTGTGGTGTCTTCCTACTGTGGTTACACTGTAGTCACACCTCTGGAAGTCTCTAAGAACTAGAATGTGGATCCAGATTCCAAGTCATTTTTTTCCCTATCATTTGTATTGTCTAGTGAATCTACTTCATATTCAGTTATATATAATTTGCTCAATGATAAATTTCACTGGTGTTTGACCCAGTAAATCTCCAAAGATAGGGATCTTCTCTCCCTGCCTAATACCCAGTGACAACTATACCTATACCTAGCATGACTATATTTAAAGTTTTTGAAGAAGCCACACAGTTAATGAGATGGGTGGGAGAGGCACGCCATGTAGTAGGGGTTGGAGGACTTAACTCAACGTGATCTAATGGATCACTGGGGCTTGAGATAAAGCAAAGGAACATAGACAACTGGGACCAAAAATGTATTTAATAGATATCTACGTCAAATTTTTTTTTTATAGTCTCCTAAGCTATACCTTTGAGAATCTCTGGATCTGTGATGAAACTATTCCCAAATGACTGAAACTCCAATTGTAGGAAAGGCCATTCTTATGCCACCTCAAGCTCATAAAGTTCGCTTGAATAAATTCCTCCAACAAGTTTTTGGACCTTAGTTTCCTTATGAGAAAATTGAGGATTGCAGTGTCAGATCCAGTCTGCTCTGCCTCTCTGATGATGCAATATCATTAGCTGTCAGGATTTTTGTTGGGGTCCAGCAAAGACGTTAAGAGAAGGAGTGACATTCTGTAGATGAAATAACATCACACCTAGAACCAGAAACCACTGATTTATATCCCTACCATTCAATCACTGTACATTTATACAGATATCCTTCAAGCTTTACAGGCCTCAATTTCCTAATTTTCAAGACAGAAATATTTCTCTCTCTCTCTCTTTCTCTCTCTCCCTCTCTCTCTCGTAAAGTTGTGAAAATCACTGATATAATTAATCTGTCTCTGATTTGTACAACACCACTCTGTATGCATGGGTTGGGTTTTTGCTCCTCTTGTGAGAATGTCAAATAATCTGTATTGAAGAGAGTGTGACTGAGATCCCACATGGTTAAAGATTCTTCATAGGAGAGTCAGGTGGTAGTGCAGTGGGTTAAGCATAGGTGGCACGAAGTGCAAGGATCCTGGTTTGAGAACCCGGTTCTCCACCTGCAGGAGAGTCACTTCCCAAGCAGTGAAGCAGGTCTGCAGGTGTCTTTCTTTCCCCATCTCTGTCTTCCCCTCCCCTCTCCATTTCTCTCTGTCCTATTCAACAACGACAGCAAAAATAATAACAACAACAATAAAACAAGAGCAACAAAAGGGAATACATAAATATTTTTTTAAAAAATTCTTCATACATAAACTCAACAAAGAGTTGAAGAGAAAGCATGATTTTCAGGAATTTTAAGCTTTATTTAGGAAAATTGAAAACATACATAAGTTGGAGTATACGTGGACAGTGAGAGAGAGAGAGAGAGAGAGAGAGAGAGGGAGGAGTATGAGAACAAATTACTCACCTGTTGAGGCTCCCAACTAGGCAAAGACAGAGCAAAACCATACCCATAATAGCTTCTGATGAACTTACAAGCCCTCCACTTCACTAAACCACACCCACTCCTGTTAGCCTTCCCATTTCCCATGCAACAGTTTTTTCCCCACTGGCATATATAGCATGTGTTCCTGGAGAATATGTGTTCCAACATGGTGCAGCAGTGTCTGTGTTCCGGGTGCTCCCCTTGTTTGTCCCTATCTGCCCTGATCCTACCCATTCCATGCCTTCCCTCTACATTCCTTAATAGATTGGTCTCCTCCAGGGGCTCAGATCTGACTCTGGAGTACAGATCAAGAGCAGGTGATCTTTGCTGGGGTTTGGATGCCACTGATTACTTTCTTATGTTTTGTTAAACAAAAGCAGTACTCCATTCAGGTCACCTATGAATGAAGCATTACTCAATATTCAAGTTACTTTTCCTTCTTGGCCTAAGTCAACATCTCACCTAATTATAATGAAAAGCTTTAATTTAACACCAGGTCATGATTCTGAATCTGGGTCTTCCACACTCATCAAACAGAACTGTCAGAGTTGGAAGCAACCTTTGATTATCTAGATTATCTCTTTGACTGTGTAGATTGTTAGAAGCAGTAGTTTTAGAATTGCTTTAAGTACAATTTTAAGTATGAGTTTTAAGTATAGTTGCTTTTCTGCTTATAGTGTGAGATGGAAAATTCCTTGCCCTTTCCCCTTGACAAACAGGACCTAATCAGTGAAGGCCATTGGTTGTTTTGCAAGTTGCTTGAAAGACCCTGCATGGGGGCAAGCCTTATCAGGGCCTTTGCACAGGGTTTGAGGAATGCTGTTTACCAGATGGTTACAGCAGATCGCCAGATGGTTACAGCAGATGGCCGGATGGTTACAGCAGATGGCCGGATGGCTACAGCAGATGGCTGGAGGATGTGGTGACCCCACTCTGGGGTTAGGCCCTATTGGTTTGATTTCTGGTGTGATGTTTGAAATAAGCCCGCGCTTTGCTTTGAGTGGACACCATGCTTTGCTATGTTTGAAATGATTGGATTCCGTGTTTTTTACAGAATTCTATTGGTTGTAGAGTGATAAGATTGTACACCCTCCCTCCCTGAGTATATTCTGAATTCCTATAAATTGTGTGGTTTGAGCCTTGTTCAGTGTCAAGCTGGTGGACTGCTGTCAGTCACCACTCGGCCCGGATTCGAATTTGTGAATAAACATCTTTTGCTTCCTTGCAGTGGATGGTGGTTTGATTTAGCTCGCTAACATAGATGAGGAATCTAAGGTTTGGCCCAAGGGAATTTTTGTCCCAGAATAAGTGGCTATTAATACCATTGTCAAGCTTATAATTCAAAGCTCTTAACTCCCTGTTTGAGTCACATCATCTGTCTGTCGTTCAACAGATTTTGAGGATTAACTATATGCTGGATGCCAGCTCAGACTATCAAGTTCTAGAAATAAACAAGACCTGTCCCTGCCTTTAAAAACTTACATAGCTACTGAGATGATAAACATGTGAACAACTTCCAATCCAAGAAAAGCTCTAACTCATGCCCCTTTGTGTCTCTTCAAAATCCCTCATAGCGCAATGTGCTACAAATTCTTACGTTTTCAAACTAATTTTTAACATCTCAGAAATGGGGAGATTTAGATGTATTCTTTTTTTTTCTCCTCATTAAATATTTATTAGTTCTCTACTTAAATCTTGCACTTGTTCTCAAGAAATGTTCAGTCTTGTTGGATGTGGGAATTCATTACTGGGCTAGATGGTCAGGGTGTTGTTATTGGTTTAGGGACAGAGAAGACTAGGGAGGCAAGAAGTAGCATAATGTATTCAAGCATTGAAAGAATAGGAGCAAAATGAAAAGTAGTAAGAAAGAAGGCTGAGGAGGAGAGCAGGAATGAGTTCTTGAGGGACTTTATCCTCTTGGCAATAAAGAAAATCCAGGAATTTATCTTAAGTAGAAGGATGACAGATTCAACTCGATTTTCATCAGGTAATGTTGACAACTTTGTGGAGAATGGATTGAGAAACAGAGCTGATAAGAGAATGAGTTGGTGATAAACTCGACCTGCCTATTACTTTCCTACATAGTCTGTCGGGAGATCATGTTGGAAGATAGAGATTATGTTGTAAACAGTAGCTTTCTTCCAAAAAGAGGCAGGTGCCATTACTTTTGTTACGTTCTCTGACTTTCCAAAATGAGTAGAGGTGAAAAACTGGAAGAATAAAAAAAAAAGTGGTTGGTGGTAGTCCTAGAGAAAGGGGTGGAGCAGGGAGTGGGAAGAGGACAGAGAAGTACTTGGTGTCAAACAGCGTTTAAAATACCCTCTTTGCATCACACTAGCTCTTAATTGGCACCAACCACTGAGGGGCTGATTGATCCCAGCAAGGGTCCAGCAAAACACGTAATTTCTTACTAGCTTCTGAAACTCAGAAACACTTAGGAGGGGGTGCAGGGTTGGTGGTGGTCCAGTGGGGCTCACACACAAATGCTTTGTTGTTACTAAGGTTTAAGGCTTCCTTGAAGGGGTAAATACCCAGGGGTGGTAGGTTTTTCTTTTTTTTCCTTTCAGCTTGAAAATTCAAAATATATTCATGTAGTTAATGCCTGTGGTCTTGCTGAGCAGATGAAAGGAGAGTGGAGTGAAGAGCTCAGCTACAATGCTACTTGTTATAAATTAACTCTTAATGTAATGGGCTCATTAAAGAGATGTTGCTTCTGAAGAATGTGTGTAGGAAAACTAATTTTGGATTAAGGGCTTGATTCATGAATGATCTATCTGTCCACTGTACATTCAGAGAGTTTGAGTCAGAGAAAGTTAATTCTACTTTTTTTTTTTTTTTTACTTAGGGTCATGACTATAAGGGTTTTGCCCAGGTTTTCTGGATATTGCCAGGGGCGGGGAGTGAACCCTATGTTTATTGAGAATCACTATTGATTAATTCTTTGAATTTATAAGCCCTCAGAAATTCTATCAGAGTAAATAATATTACTCCTCTTCTTAGAGATGAAATTTCCAAACTAAAAACAAAAAGTTTTATATTCAAAGCCCCAAGAGAGGGCTTTGGAGAGTCAGTTAGACCCCAACACTATAGTTTCTGCTCTGAGTCTTGGATTTAGTCAGCCAGGGAATTGTTGGAGGGAAGTTTAGGGAAACATCCCCTGCACACTGCAGGAAGCCAGGAGAAGGGACAGGAAGTTTACCTGGGTGCCAATACTCCTTCTCTACCTGACTTGCAAAAGCCTTAAAATGCAGATGGAGGTACCTGAGGACAAAGGCTAAAGGACATCCCCTGAGGGCCTGCCTTCCTCTGAAGAGACTATATAAAACTTAGAAGACCAAGGGGCCCAGGGCTTTGTCTCTCTTTCTCAGGGGTCTATATGCCTGTGTGGATTGTACTTCTGCTTTTCTGTCCTTGCTTTCTCCTAATAAATACTTGTCTCCTTGAAACACGACTTATGATTTTTCCAGGTAGAAGTCAGTCTAGAACCCCAGGGGAGGGAACTGGGAAATGGTTCCAGTTAGTTAGCTGCACTCTCTTTTCCCTACAGAATCACTCTTGCAGATACTGATAAGGGACTTCAAGGTGAAGCCAAACATGCACACACTGTCAGATGCTACAAAAAGGTAAACTGTTACATCTGCTTTTGCACAAGAAAAACCTGCTTCATGGTCATTGAAACCCACAGTCAGAGGTCTGAGTATCTAAGTTCAAATTAATTACCTCCCTCCCACAAGTATGAGCTCTTTAAATTATATATATATATATATATATATATATATATATATATATATATATATCCACCAGGGTTATTGCTGGAGCTTTGCCTGCATGATGAATCTACTTCTCCTAGTGGCCATCTCCACCTCCTATCTTATTGGATAGGACAGAGGGATATTGAGAGGGGAGGAGGAGACAAAGAGGGAAAGAGTAAAAGAGACACCCACAAACCTGCTTCACCACTTGTGAAGCTTCAGCAGGGCCCAAACTTCCATTCTTGTGCATTGTGATACATGTGCTTAACTGGGTGCATCATGGCACAGCCCCTGTGTCATCTTTTGCCACATGTGGAATTGGAGGAGGACTATGAAGTCAGAAGCTTAAATTCCTTCTTACAGTAATGCCAAGAACCCACATCAATCTGGTCCCATAAAGTTTGATGCTATTGTCTATGGCAGTTTATGGAAGAAAATACTCAGTACCGGGTGAATTATGGTGTGTCTGGAAGTCAGTCATGTCTCCCTCCATTTCATAGACTTGTATGCTGGGCAGGTGACTTATGTTACTCTCATTGCCTTTGCTACTTTTGTTGGCACATCAGAAAATTATGGGACTACTGAACAAAATTTAGGATATAAGGAGATGTTTTGGGGCTCTTTACTCTGAATTTCTCCTTATTGTATCCTTCATATCTCCCCCTGCTTTGTGTTTTCTTAATCAATTTACTTCCATAGCAGCCACAAACATCTTTTTGCTTTACTATATGGATCTCTCTGCCTACTTCTCCCCTTGGTTTGTGTAACCTTCATCTGGCTCCTAGGCGCACATGCACACAAGCTCCTCTAGCTGTGCTGCCTTATGCCCTGGGGCAGGCTGTGTGTGTACATATTGTCATCTTCATTATTTCCATATGCATAATGAAGACAGACAGGTTACTCTCAGCTTAGTTAGTTGGTAACTAAATGGCAAATATTTGCATGCTGTCAAAAAAGGTGATGCAATAAAAAATGTTTGGATGTTTGTTTACCATGATGTGAAACTGGTTAACCAATCTCTCTCCATATATATTTATATGATCATTAAGTGCTATGTAGACACAGTCTTTTAAAAAGAATGAACTGTTAATTTGGCAAGGAAATGGATAATCTCTGGGTACACAGTCCATTAGGAAAACAAACACACATTTTGATAAGTTATAATATTAAAAGGTACAATAATATGGCATCACAAAAAATATGACTCTTTGACAAGGGTTTTTTTTATTTTTTAAAGATTGTATTTATCTATTAATGATAAAGATGGGAGGAGAAAGAGAAAGAGCAAGGCATCACCCTGGTATATGTGCTGCCAGGGATTGAACTTGGGACCTCATGCTTTATCCACTGCACCATCTCCTGGACCACACAAGGGGCTTTTTATTTTGAACTTAAGGGAAACTGTAGGTGAAGGAAAAACTACTCTTCCTAAAAGCCTAGAAAGAGTAGAATGTCATAAAATGAGATATACATTTATAAAGGAAATTTGCATTAGTAAAGATATTTCTCTGATACTTGGGGAGACAAATTTTACCACCAGAGGGATTCTTATCTGCATAACACAACAGCCTTTATTTAATATTTCCTCATCTATTCTTCTGATAACTTGCCTTACCCTTAAGCCTAAACACCTCTGCTTTTTGTTAAGCACAAAGTGGTCTATATGTTTCAGTTGCCTGACCATATTGTCCCTTGGTTATTTCTCTGGATTTATTTATGTATGTACATGCCATTAAAGATATTTTTCCTCTTACTAAGCTTTTTATCAGTTTTTGTTCAAGTGCCCCAATTGGATTTTCCCACCCCCAGAAAACAAGATGATGTAATCAAGATATAATTTTAGTGATGAATGAACCCAGTCACCTCCCTCAAGGGACAGGTGACCTGAGGTTGATGAAATAGGCTCGGTAAAATATATTCTCCTAGTTTACAGGGACTGTTTTGCAAAAAACAAATGATGTGTTGAAACAAAAATCTGGAGGAAAAAAGTCAAGTGCCTTGCTCTTTCAGAATGGAAGTAATACCCTTTGCAAACTTTGTTTTAGCAGGAAATTTATGGAAATATAGCAAGATTCAGAACAAGAGAAGAACTGTTGGCCATGGGTCTCCATTCTGTTTGCTCCAACTCTCCTGGATTTCCATAGCTTTCCTCCCACAAGTATAAAAGCTCCCTGAAGCAAAAGAAGGTGGAGGCAGATTTGAGTGGGGACTTCCGACTAAATTTCATGTTTGAATAACAATAAATTAGTTTTTCTTCTTCTTCTTCTCCTCCTTCTCCTTCTCCTTCTCCTTCTCCTTCTCCTTCTCCTTCTCCTTCTCCTTCTTCTTCTTCTTCTTCTTCTTCTTCTTCTTCTTCTTCTTCTTCTTCTTCTTCTTCTTCTTCTTCTTCTTCTTCTTCTTCTCCTCCTCCTCCTCCTCCTCCTCCTCCTCCTCCTCCTCCTCCTCCTCCTCCTCCTCCTCTTCCTCCTCCTCCTCCTCCTCCTTCTTCTTCTTTTATATATAAAAGCTGATGGACCATGGTTAGCTTTCTGTGACTCTGGGCAATGGCCTCTCTTTTGATTTCAACATCTCTCTGATTTATCTGTTTATATTTCAGAGAGAGGGACTAGGGGAGATGCCATAGTCTTAGAGTTTTCTCTGGTGTTATTATATTGAGGGAAATAAACTGAGATGCCCTCCATATGATTGTAGATTTGTTATAAATAAAAGCCACAAAGAACTGAGAAGAAAAAGATAATTTTCAAGTAAGCTTTATTCAAGAAAAAGCAAAGACATGCATGTTGTACATGTGATTAGTGAGGAAGACAGAGACTTAGATGTTGCAGCTTTCAGGTAGACACACAGAGAGAAACCAAGTCCAGAACATCAACTTTTAAGAACTTCTAAGTCCTTGCTCTCACTTCCTTTCTTTTTTTAAAAAAAAAAATTTAGTATTTATTCTCTTTTGTTGCCCTTTTTTAAAAATTGTTGTTGTTATTGATATCATCATTGTTGGATAGGACAGAGAGAGATGGAGAGAGGAGGGGAAGACAGAGAGGGGGAGAGAAGAACAGACACCTGCAGACCCGCTTCACTGCTGGTGAAGCGGCCGCCCTGCAGGTGGGGAGCTAGGGGCTGGAACCGGAATCCTTACTTCAGTCTTTGCACTTTGCACCACCTGTACTTAACCCCCTGAGCTACAGCCCAACTCCCCTTCACTTCCTTTCTAAGTCACATCTACACCTGTTACCACTCTCATTTTCTGTGCAACATTTATTTTTTTCCCTCAAAAGTAATGGGAAACATGTGCCTGGGAAACATGTGTTCCAGTGTGGTGCAGCAAAATGCCCATGTTCAGGTGCTCCTGGTTTCCAGGACTGACCCTGTGTCTTTTCCTACTCTTCCACTGACCCTAACATTATGGTACTTCCATACGGTGGCAGGGTTGTGCTCATGGTAAAGCACACACCCTACTACGTAAAGTGTCTTCCTGTCCACAATTTCTGTTACTTTATTTGATCTTTATAATAACATAGTGTGGTGGCATAATAGGGATGAGAATTCTATTTCCAAAAATGAGTAAACTGAGTCACGGAAGTTTACATACATTTATCAGCTGGATCATGGCAGACAATTGAATAAGTACATTTTCCTGTTGTCACTGTGCTCAGCCAGTTGCTGGATGGGAGAAAGAACATTTTTTTGTTTGTTTGTTTGAAACCCCAGAAAGCAAGCAAGTAGAATTTTTCAATGAGAACAATCAACAAAACAATTCAATTTAACAACAGATTTATTTCAAGTGTCAGGTGTTCTGCTATTTTCACAGTGAAGATCAATTTCTAAGAGAATGTGAGCATAAACACCATCTATCCTGCCTCTGCAAGTGGAACTGATATGATCTCTGCACCTTGCTTCTCTCTAGACTTTCCTCACAGGGTAGGCACCATTTATGGCTGTTCTTCATTACTTTCATGGACAGCTTATTCAGTCTTGGTGACACTGCATTATAAATAGCAAAAAGGCAATTAATACTCGCCTGAACTTTCTGAGTTAGACCCTCCCAGGAACATCCATTTCAGAAACTTTCATTTCAAAGGAAATTCTTTCAACAGGACAGAGTTATTTAATTTCCAAGCATGCTGAGAGCTTTCTTACGCAAGTATGGATGAATTATTATATTAATCATTTTTAATAAAGCAATTAAAGCAGAAAACTGCCACAGGATTAAAAAAAAAAAAAGACACTTTCATACTGAAAAGAGCACATTCCAGGCAGATCTTAACAAATGAGCCCTTGAGTTTTGTTGGGCCTTACATAGGCCAACCTTATTTTCTTTGACCTTTTGCAATCACTCCACCTTCCCCTCACCTCCCCCTCCCCATTTTGTTTTGCAGTAAAGCAAAGAGAAATGAGCCTGGTGTGGGTGAAGCTTTGTGAATTTGGAACAAGTCTCTGAGACAGATTCTGGCTGTCAGAAAAAAATTCTGCGCCACTGATTGGTGGCTGACCCGGTTCAGCACACTCAGTACTAAGCACAAGGATCCGGGTTTGAGCTCCTTGCTCCCCATCTGCAAGGGAGGGATGCTATATGAGCGGTGAAGCAGGTTTGCAGGTCTCTCTCTCTCTCTCTCTTTCTCTCTCTATCCCCCCATCTCTCTCAATTTTTCTTTGTCCTAGCGAATAAAAAAATGGAAAGAGAAAAAAAATGGCTGCCAGGAACAGTGGGTATGTAATGCTGGCACTAAGCCTCAGTGAATGGAAGTAAAAAAATAAATAAATAAATAAAGTGAAAAGAAAAATTAAAAAGAATTCTGTGATAATGAAGATAATGTTATCATATCTGGACAAACATGTCTTCCCCTAGACAATTCATGTTATCTCCATCAAAATCCTGTCTACCACAGAACATAACAGTTTTGACATGAAGCTGCTGTGAAAATACATGTTGGGAAGCTTAATTACTACCTTGGGAGATCTCGGTCACTCTAGCAAATCCAAGTGAAATTTAGTTTTGAAGTTGTCAGTAAGGGCCAATAAGGAAATGTAGTCTCTGATTCCATGGCTGGTGAAGATAGAATCTGGGGAATATTTTGTCCTAAATTCCAGGGATTCAGCCTTTCTCTTCACTGTGTTGTTATCTCAGGTTCAATCCCCCACACCACCATAAGCCAGAGCTGAACAGTGCTCTGGCTAAAATAAATAAATGAATAAATAAATAAAAGAAAATGCTGAGTCACAGGGAGGAATTGCATGCGGATCATTATGAATCATTGACAGGAACATGTCACACACATGTCTGCAAAGTTCCCTTATAAGATAACCATTCCCTGAAGAGCCATTTCAAGTGTACAGTTCTCATGGTAGGTATGTATTTTTGATGAACCCAACTTCTCATTTATGGTAGTTACACCAGTTAACCTAAAATGATTGTTCCATCAAGGACTTCAAACTGATACCAAGGATGACCCTGACTAAGGGTTCAATTCTAAAGTTTCCTCGACTACTGAGGTTTTGTTATGACACAATCCTGTGATTTCTGCTCTTTGAGTGATCACAAGAAATATGTTGGAAAGTCTTTCCAACATCAGAGTTGTGTGTTGTTCTTTCCTTTCAAGTGGATGAAAAACTTTGTCTTGCTACTGAGTTCTTTATAGGCATGTCACACTCACTTAGGCACAACTGATAATTTCTTCCTCAGTAGTTCAAACTTTTCCTCATGAGAATAACTATTGGTATAAATCCTGTTCTATACTGGTCTTTCAGTAGAAAAATGTACTTCTAAAGTTACTGAAGTTAGGGGGAGATAGCATAAGATAGCATAAGTTATTCAAAAGAATTTCATGCCTGAGGCTCTAAGGTCTCAAGTTCAATCCCCAGCCACACTATAAGCCAGAGCTGAGCAGTGCTCTGGTCCCTCTCTCTGTGTATCTCCCTCACTATGTCTATATCTCTCATTAAAATAAAACATTAAAAATAGTGATAGAAGTTCATAAAAGTAAACCTAGGTCATCTAAAATGGAATACAGAGAAAAATAAATAAAACTCAGACCAATTTCACCTCCATGACCCTGCCATAAAAACCCATTTAATTCATTTAATAACTACAGGAGTTATATCAAGTTGTGCCATAATGTTATTTGATAAGAAAATAAATTAATTATAATTTTCATGTGTTTTACTTCTACCTGTGGGAAACAGTGCAAAACACACTCTGTCTATACCTTAAAACAAGGACTGAGACACTGAGAGTCATGAGCAAAGTAAAAGGTATATATATATATATATATATATATATATATATATATATGGGTCTAAGCCAGCAAACACACCAAAGGCAATCTTCAGAGCCTTTTTATATATTACTGGACATGGGAGCAACCTGTCCTCTTCCCCTTTGGTGAGAGGGAATTGGCTCACAATCTAACCACGTTCAGGAAAAGGGGATGGGAGCGGATATTAGGAGGGAGCTGGGGGTCTACTATAGTGGGAAAGGAAGTGCAAGGAAGGGGATTTTGGCCAAGACAATATGGCTATACTGGGAAAGAGAGATTTAGGAAGGGGCTGGGAAGTCTAAGCTAATTTTGAAGAAAAACAAGGCATGGTTGTAGTCACGGAGACATGTAAAAGTCAGGGGTCTGTAGTCAGACTGGATTGATAGACATCGGTGAAAAGGCTACAACCAACTGGGCTATTTCTCACATACCCATCCCCATATGCATTTTATGATGTCTGTAGCTTAATTTTCTTTCCTTATCTGTCCTTATATACAACATCTTCCTCTGAGTCACAGAATCCTCTTAATCATTAATAACAATCATTAATAAAAATTACTGAGAATGAAGCACATTTTAACATGGCTGATGAAAAGCCAAATATGTTTCTTGAAGAACTATTGTTTTCTTATCTCTAAGGTTATTCACAAGTAGTTTAATGGTCAGCTATCAGAATCCAAGTTGAAACAGATGCAGCACCCATATCTGAGTCTGTATCTATGCCCATCTATATCTATATCTAGCTATGTCTATGTCTGTCTATCCCTATCTCTTTTTTAAAAATCTTTGTATTATCTTTATTTGTTGAATAGAGACAGCCAGAAATCAAGAGGGGTAGGGGAAGATAAAGAGGGAGAGAGATAGAGAGACCCCTGTAGCCCTGCCACTTGCAAAGCTTTCCTACTGCAGGTGGGGTTTGGGGGCTCAAACCTGGGTTCCTGTGCATTGTAACATGTGCTCTCAACCAGGTGTGCCACCACCTGGCCCCTATATATACCTCCACCTCCACCTCCACCTCCACCTCCACCTCCACCTCCACCTCCACCTCCACCTCCACCTCCACCTCTACCTCTACCTCCTCAGGCATATTTTATTTCACAGTTCCTGGCTTGGTTTTTCCATTCAGAGAGAGAATGGGAGAGAAACTAAAGCAGTAGAGCTTCTCCTAGTGCCACAATACTACCATGGATGTTGGGGCTCCAACTCAGGTCATACACATGACAAGACAGTCACCCTACCCAATGATCTGTCTTTGGTCACGGGGTGTGCAATTTTTTAAAAAAAAATTTTTATTGAGAAGTTAACGTTTGACGTTACAGTTGCTGGCACATGGATACGATTTCTCGTCTCTCCATGAGAGGTGTCTGCAAAACACTCTCAACCCCAACTTAGGTTCTTTCCTATCATCATATTCCAGGACCTAAAAACCTCCCAGGGTGCATCATTTTTTCAATTTTTTTTTTAGTTATGATTAATAGTAGGTTACAAGACCATAAGATTACCTTGTATAGGTAGTTCTACACCACACCACTAAAGTGTTTTGGTGTCCTTTGGGTAAATGCCCAAGAGTTGTACTGCTGGATTATAAGGTAATTCCATTTTGATTTGTTTTAGAACTCTCCAAACAGTCTTTCAAAGGGACTAGGTTATATTATTATCATTATTAATTGCCTCCAAGGTTATTACTGGGGCTTGGTGCCTGCACTACGAATCCACTGCACCTGGAGGCCATTTTTTTCCTATTTTGTTGCCCTTAGTTGTTGTCGTTATTGTTGCCATCAATGTCGCTCTTGTTGGATAGGACAGACAGAAATGGAGAGAGGAGGGAAGACAGAGAAGGGGAGAGAAAGAGAGACACCTGCAGACCTGCTTCGCTTCTTGTGAAGCAACCTCCCTACAGGTGGGGAGCCAGGGGCTAGAACCGGGATCCTTCCGCCGGTCCTTGCGCTTTGCCCGTGTGCGCTTAACCACTGTGCCTGACCCCTGACACAACATTTTTTAAGGCCACTTCTTAGTCCATAATTTATGAACTTCAAGGTCTTGGTATTTTGTGGAACTAAATTTTTGCAGAGCTTTCACAAAACATGACAATCACAAATTAAGACTTTTTCAAGGAGCCTTCTTCCTGTACATAAGTTGTACTTCTTATTATCCACAACCACTGAAATCTATTCATTTACATTCTACCAGAGTACTGTTCAGCTCTGGATTATGATGGTGCAGGGGACTGAACGTGGGACCTCAGGGCCTCAGGTAGGAAATCATTTGCATAGTCATCATGCTATCTCCCCAGTCCCCATTTAAATTTTTTACAGCGTAAAAATCTTTCCTTATGGTACAAATCTGAACATACCATATGCTTTTTACTTCCTTGGAATTTGTTATTAGTTCTGAATTTCCATTCAATTAATAAGTGACAAGCAAATTTCTATGGGCTAGTTACACTTAGAAATGATGAAACCTCAGTCTACCATCTCATAGATGTCAACTGACAAGTACGAACACAGTATCAGGCAATGCAAACATGAAGATTGAAAAAGAAAATAACAAAACACCTCTGTGTCCTAGTGGGACTCAAGAAATGGTGGTAGAGGCCTAACTAATAAGTAAACAACTAAAAAAAAAATGAAGTAATAGAGAAGGTATATAGTGAGGCTAGTTCTGCACATAATGAAGTGGTGTTTGAAGTCAGAAAGTCATGACAACTGGTAACAAAGCAGAAAGAGGTAAATGTTTCAAAAGAAGATGGATAAACCTAAGAGTATATTCACCAAGAAAAAAAAATCTTTAAATTTAATTTTTCCTGCTGGGAGGTGATTGGAGGGAAATGTAGTAGGCCAGGTCGTCTAGCTATACCTTGACATGTGGACTATGAGAATGGAGAATAGCTCTCATTGTGTTAGAATAACTTATCCATCTACCGGTCCTGGTAGGTTTCATTTTTGGTGATTTGTCCATTTCTTGTAAGTTATTCAACTCACTGGCATAAAATTGCTCTTAGAAGCCTCTCATTTCAATTTTAGCCAATAGTTTCCTTAATTTTATCTTTTAGTAGCAAAAAATTTAATTAAATTAATTTATTTATTCCCTTTTGTTGCCCTTGTTGTCTTATTATTGTAGTTAATATTGTTGTTGTTATTGATGTCATTGTTGGATAGGATAGAGAGAAATGGAGAGAGGAGGGGAAGATAGAGAGGAGGAGAGTAAGAGAGACACCTGCAGACCTGTTTCACCACTTGTGAAGTGACACCCTTGCAGGTGGGGAGCTGGGGTCTAGAACCAGGATGCTTGTGCAGGTCCTTGTGCTTTGCTCCACCTACGCGTAACCCGCTGTGCTACCACACGACTTCCAGGAAAAAAAAAAATAATAATTTGGCTATTTTTCCCCCTGTTGTTCTTGTATTCTCCATTTAATCTCATTTCTTCCTCTGTCTTTTTAAAATTAGCTTTAATTATTTATTGGCTAAAGACAGCCAGAAATTGAGAGGAGAGGAGGAGATAGAGAGGGAGAGAGACAGAGAGACACCTGTAGCACTGCTTCACCACTTGCAAATTATCGCATGGGTATTTCAGTGGTGGAATTCTCGCCTGCCACCACTTGCAAATTATTACCCCTGCAGGCGAGGGATTGTGGGTTCAAACTGAGGTCCTTGCACATTATCAGATGTCCTTCTGTTCAACCAGGTGCACCACCACCTGCCACCCCCATTTCATTTATTTTTATTCTGAAATTTATCACTTTCTTTCTACTGATAGTGTTGCCTACTTTATTCTTTTTGTTTTTTTCCCCCTAGTTCCTTGGGGGAGCCACTGTGAACAATAGCATGGTAGTTCTTTTAAAAAGTAAAAATACAGGGGCCAGGTGACAGTGCAGCGGTTTAAGTGCACATGGCATAAAGCTTAAGGACAGGCATAATAATCCCAGTTTGCCCCCAGCTCCCCACCTGCAGGTGGTCACTTTGTGGGTGGCTGTGAAACAGGTCTGCAGGTGTCTTTCTCTCTCATTCCCTGTCTTCCCTTCCTCTCTTGATTTCTCAGTCCTATCCAACAACAAAGACATTGATGGCAATAATAACAACAAGAAGGGCAACAACAAGGGCAACAAAATGGGAAAAAAAAATCCAGGAACAGTGGATTCATAGTGCAGGCACCAAGCCCCAGCAATAACCCTGGAGACAAAAAACAAACAAACAGACAAACAAACAAAAAACAAAGTAAAAATACAATTTCTATGAGATTCAGCAATTCCATTTATCTAGCCAAAGAGAGTGAAATTGGAATTTCAAAAAAAAAAAAAAAAAAAAGGTATACGCACTTCCAGGTTTATTGCAGAAAAATCCAGAGATAGAAGCAACCTAAATGCTCATCAACAGGTGAATGATAAATAATAATAAGTGGCATATTCACACTACGGACTAATTTTTGGTGATTAAATAGAGATTCTGTCTTTTGTAATACATGGGTGAACCTGGAGAATAATGTCTCAAGTGAAGTAAGACAGTTAGTTACAGGAGCAATACTCTCAGATTTATGCAAATATAAGAAGTCTAAAATATCCAGGCTCAAAAAATCTGAGAGAATAGGACAGTGGGTCTCAATGGATATGAGGGGGAGAAGTAAGTGGGAGGTATAATTCAAAGGCTACAGGATTGCAGTTACATAATAAGCATAAGAGTTAGAGAACTATGGTTGACAATACTGAATTATACTCTTAAAATTTGATCACAGTTAAGAGTCCCAGTCAACAAAAGCGAACAAACAAAAAAATGAGGTATGTGGAAAACTGGGAAATGTTATGCATGTATAAACTATTGTATTTGCTGTCAACTGTAAAACAATAATGTCCAATAAAAAATAAATTTAAAAAAATGAAGTGATAGCAAAGATTTTGAGGTGGTAGCTGTCTTTATCTAGAATAAACCAGATCCCACTGACTTTTCTTTCTCTGAGACGTTACTTGGATGGTGCAGTCTGTAGTGATGGCTTTACAGATGCATACTTATCCAGATTCATCAAAGTGCATGTATTTTTCTTCTCTCTATCTTCTTTCGATCCCCTCCTTCTTCTTTTCTTTCACTCTTCTCCCTTTACCAGAGCTCTGCTTACTTAGCTCAGCTCAGTTCAGGTTTATGGGGTTGGAGGAGGGGCATTGAACCTGGGACTTTGTAGCCTTTAGCATAAGAGTCTTTTTGCATAATCACCATGCTATCTCCCCACTCCTCAAGTTGTATACATTGAATGAATACAGCCTTTTGTACGCTAATCATACTTCAATAAAGTGGTTCAAAAACAGGATCTAGGAAAACATACTCCTGCTTGTGGTAGGCAGAAAACTCCACATCGTGCCTCCACGGTAGATTTTGTGAAGACTGAACATTGAAAGGTCAGGAACTCTTTTTTTCCTTCCCAATTACCATCTCTCACTGAATAAATATGCTATGAAGTCTTCATATTATTACCATTATTTTTGTCTTTTACATTAACTTAGGGATGTGTTTGAAGTCCAAAATGAAAACAGTTCTTCCAGTCCTGTTTGGGCATCACAAACAGCCTCAAACATGCCACACAAGTTGCCGTGAACAGGAACAACAGGAGATTAGGCCAACGAACCGTGTTATTATTGCCTCTCCACTCACTCGTGTCTTTCAAACCATTTTTCATCTCAACTAATCAGAAGATAAAGGACATTCTTTTTCCACCTTCTGCATCTATCCTCATTTCAGCTCCCTGTTGTTTCATGCTGGGCTGGGATGTTTGAAATCTGGTATAAGATACCCGAGAAGAGCTATAATTTTCAAATTTGCCAGTGGGTAATGAACAGAATAAATGCAAATTACTAGCAGTCTGGTTGTTTGAGATGTGAAGGGATTTAACGCAATGTACAGGCTTCAAGGCCAGCAGGGATTTCCAAAAGAAATAGAACACATAGAACATGGGTGGTCAGACTCAAGGAGGTTACCCAGTAAGTGAAGGAAAGGGCAGGACAAGAAAGCTGAGGATTTGTGTGGAAGGCAGCTCTCCTCAGTGCTCAGTCCTCTGGAATATGGCCTACAAGGCAACAGGAGAGGGGCCTTCAGGGAAACTGCTGGTTAGTCACCTTCCAAAGGAACTGACAGGATATGCTCCTCCCTCAGAGACTAATCCATAGGCTTATAGTTAAGACTTCATCCTGTCGGTTCAGATTATTTCTTTATTTGCTTATTTATTTGTTTGTTTATTTATTTATGGACACCAGGGTTCTTGAGAAGTCTGTATGATCCCACTGTTCTGATAGACTTTTATTTATTTATTTATTTAAAGAGTAAAAGATGGGAGAGAGAGAGAGAGAGTAAAAAGAAGAGACATCACAGCACTATGCCACTGCTCCACTTCTGGTGAAGTTTTCGCTTCTCATGGTGTTTGTTCCCCTCTAGTGACTGAGGGCTCGAACCTGGATTCTTACACATGGCAACATATGCTTTCTATGGGGTGAGCTATCCTCTGATCCCCTCAGACCTGATGTTATGAGTTGCCATCCATTCTCCAAATGGCTAGCAAAGTTCATGAGAATGACAAAATTATTGATTCCCAGTGAAGGACGATGGCTAAGGACCAAAAACATATAACTCTATTAGACAGAAGTGTTTTGTCCCAGAGGAAAACTTCCCTAGGAAACTAAATATTAATTAGAAGTTTGTGGAAAATGGATGCAGAGTAGGAGATAAGAGGAGTCCCCGCATTAAATGACAGTAGCCGGAGACTGACCATCCATCCTGCCAAACAGAAATTCTAGGCTTAGGCGCAGTCATTTTCTTTTTCTTCTCTCTCTCTCTCTTTTTCTTTAGTTTGATACCACTGTGATCACTGGAACTCATTACTTACAAGAAAATTCCATTTTTTCTTTTTTTAACTTTAATTTTTAAAAGTTTATTATTATTTATTTTCCCTTTTGTTGCCCTTGTTGTTTTTTATTGTTGTTGTAGTTATTGTTGTTGATGATGTCATCGTTGTTGGATAGGACAGAGAGAAATGAAGAAAGGAGGGAAAGACAGAGGGGGAGAGAAAGAGAGACACCTGCAGACCTGCTTCACCACTTATGAAACAACTCCCCTGCAGGTGAGGAGCCAGGGCTCAAACGAGGATGCTTAAGCTGGTCCTTGCACTTTGCGCCACGTGACCACCCCCATTTTTTTCTTTTTGTAAATTTGACAGTACAGAATAAAATTGAGAGGGGAGGAGGTGAGAGAGGGAGAGAGAAAAAGAGATACCTGCTGCATCACTTATAAAGCTTATAAACCTTCTTATAAAACTTATAAACCTTCCTCCTGAAGTTGTCCCTGTGCATGGTAATGTGTGCCCTAGACTAGGTGTGATGTCCCTGGCTCCAGTGAGTTTCTTTCCCTAAGATACCATTTGGCTGGGCATCAGTGGTTTACCTCTCCACCATACTTATTATTATTTAAACATATTTATTAATTTGTTTATTTTCCCTTTTATTTCCCTTCTTGTTTTTCATTGTTGTTATTGATGTTGTCATTGTTGGATAGGACAGAGAAATGGAGAGAGGTGGGGAAAACAGAGACGGGGAGAGAAAAATAGACACCTGTAGACCTGCTTCACCACCTGTGAAGCGACTCTCCTGCAGGTGGGGAGTCGTGGGCTCAAACTGGGATCCTTACAAGGGTCCTTGTGCTTTGTACCATGTGCGCTTAACCCTCTGCACTACTGCCAGACTCCCCATACTTATTATTGATGTATTTCTCACTAGATATCCCTCTGTCCTCATTCTTAAAATGATCTGGTTATTGCAGTGGTTGCTTGTGCTTGGCTGAACACCAAGTTCTGAAAACAACTAAATCTCTGAAGGCTTGATCTGCATTTTATTTACTTCGTGAACCACCCACTCCTTTGTAAACCTCAGTAGGAGTCCTGCGGCTCATTTTTTCTGGTTGCCTTCTCAATGAGGGGATGTTAGTAGGTTCATTGGAAGCAGAGAGGCAAAGTCTAGACCCAAAGACTTTACCCGTGAATTTCCCAGATTTGCTGTGTGTCTGTATGACTTTTAAGATGTTCTTCTCTTCACAGCTAGAGTTCAAAACAAAATTTGTGGCTTCTGTCAGCCACGTGGAGTCATGTGGCATGTATTAACTTTGCTGAGGAGAAGATCTCAGGCTTTTTGCCTTGTTTCTTGTTCTTTGCTAATGTCTATTCAACAATTGTTTCGTTCTTTTGTACTTTGTAAGCCGTTTTCACTCTCTGAAGGGAATGCTAAACTCAGGAAATTTCAATGTTCCTGCTGATAATAAATTGTTATAGATACACAAACAAATCGCTGTAAATTTCTTAGAACATTCGCAAGAGGAAGTATATTTTTGTGCAGTTCTTTGAACTCATCGGCTAGATTTTAGAGTTCCCTGTGAGTGGAATCATCTTATCTGCTAGATTTGACTGAGTGCTGGCGGAAGTATGTGTGAGACAAATGGTGAAGATGGAATGTGGGTGGGGTGGGCTTCATGCGCACAGTGAGGACACTGCACATGGGAGGACTATTCCTGCATGAAGTTGTCTCCAAGGCACAGGACAGTCTCTGTGCACATTTGCTAGTGTCTCCTCTGTATGGCAGGACTGTGGGGAGGCACAAGTGTTAGAGATATGCCACATAAGGAGTCAGGCAATAGCACAGTGGGTTAAGCACACATGGCTTGAAGCGCAAGGACGGGCATAAGGATCCCGGTTTGAGTCCCTGGCTCCCCACCTGCAGGGGGAGTCACTTCACAGGTGGTGAAGCAGGTCTGCATGTGTCTGTCTTTCTCTTCCTCCTCTCTGTCTTCCCCTCCTCTCTCCATTTCTCTCTGTCCTATCCAACAATGGCAACATCAATAACAATAAAAAAACAACAAGGGCAACAAAAGGGAAAATCAATAAATAAATATTAAAAAAAAAGAAAGAAATATGCCACACAAATGAGGCAAATAGAGTCAGGTATGTAGACCAAGGGAAGTTTTAATGTAGTAGCCAGGGGAAAGCTTGAGAAGTGCAGCTAAAGTAGGCTGGGAGCTTAGGAGCTCTGACTGGGACTGGAGAGACCCCAGGCAGGCAGTGCTGAGAAGCCCAATGTGGGACAGGGTGGGACAGGACCTTACATAGAGTCTTATCTCCAGGGCTTAGATTTCTCATCCATTCAGAGGTATTTCTGGTCAGATGTGTCCGGTAGAGGCTGGAGTAAGTCTTCCTGTGTGGGTAAGGGGCCTGCTTGTTCCCAGTAGGACCCCTTCCGTCTGTTTTAGCAAGATCAGTTCTTTCTGTGAGAATAGGGGGTCAGGCCTCAGCATATTTCCTTCAGCAAGTGCATTCCCTCTGTCTGAGAAAATCTCTAATTGACTGTGTCAGTCTCCTGGGAGAAACTTCACAGGATGATCTTGTAGATCACTGCATCTGTGAGATACACATATATCTCGGTTACTTTGTGAGGTTTCCAACCTAGCTGACCCTTTGTGTTGGGACCATGGAAATCTCTACCCTAACCTCTCACTGAAAATAATGAAGACATTGAAGTCCAGGATGTGATCTTTTTCGGACCATCCACATTTAGTGACTAATGTAAGGGAGAGTCTTGATTACTTGTGCCCTAGTATATATAGCCTTTTCTCTTCAGTACCATACCTGATGCTTCTGTGTACAGATTGTCTTTGGGTTATCCCTGTATTATAATTGTGATTTATTATTATTATTTACTAGAGCACTGCTCAGCTCTGGCTTATGGTGGTGTGGAGGATTGAACCTGGGACCTCAGAACCTCAGGTATGAGAGCCTCTTAGCATAACCATTATGCTATCTCCTCTACTGATTATTAGTGACTTATAAACTCTTTGTTTAGGGTGTGGCACTACAACTCTGTAATCTTATAATCCTGTGAACCACTATTAAATCACTAATAACAAATAGAAAAAAGAAATATAAGCATAAATACATAGATGACAGTAATCATTGTATTTAATACAGTGATTGACTCAGATGTATAGCATATACTTGTGAACTTAATACATCAGTAGGTTGCCTCACTAGCTAACTAATGAAGTCTGCTACTCTTCTCCTTTCTCCTTACTCCCAGCTCCTTAAGGTGAAATCTTAGTTGCTACAAATGTAGGAGACAGAGTGATGTCCTCAAGGGGCAATCTACTGCTGGCTAGGTTTATCTGTTTCATTTGGGGCATACATTCAGCCAAAAGAGAAAAACAAAAAGAACACATTTGCAAACAGATTGATTTCTCTAGTAAGCAGTAACAAATGCAGAGGTGGGCAGTCCATCATTGGCACATTGGTCACCAATGTCTAGGACCTGCTAAGCTGCTCAGCCATTTCCAGTGTGTGTCTGATTCTCCTTGTATCGAGATAACTGCAGGAGCACCTGCCCACACAGTGTTGTTTTAACTCAAAAGCACAGATAAGGGCCAGGGGCACAATTGCTTGTTTCAGCTGATTCATACTCCTTTAAAGAGCTTCTGAGGACCAACCATTCCATGGGACTGTGTCACATAACAGCTCTCTTTGGCAGGGAGGCTATTGGATAGTTTCTCACTGGGTGTTATGATTTATGAAGCAATGTTGAGGTTGTTTGGGAAGTAAGAGGGCAGCATAGAGGTGCTAAGTAGAGACTCCTCATTCACTGTCACTTTTGTGACTATGGGCAAAAAAAATCTTTTGAATTTACTCATCTGTAAAGTGGAAATTATGTAAGGCTAAGTATTTAACAACATACTTAACAAAGTACCTGGCATAGAGTAAGTGCATAAGAGGAAAAACTATTTAGAATATAGAACAGTTTTTAAAAGATTGACAGGATAAAAAAAAAAAATCTCCACTGTCTCTGAGGTATTTATGGGGAAAGGAAAGAAGTTGTAACATCTGGAAGGCAGATATTTGGATTCAGGCTACAGCTGGCATGTTGGGTGCTGAACTTTCTGAGATATTTTGAAACTTTTACTCTCTAGGAAATCTAAATAATATTGGGAGAACTTGGCAGACCCAAGTAATACTGAACAAAGGGGGCTACTTAACTAATGACAGTATACTCTGAACCGGCAGGCTCAGAGTATTGCCCTCTGGGCAATTGTCTCTTTATATGACTGTCTCTGTTTATGAGCCATTGAGAACAAAAGGCTGTTTCTGTTTTCTTTTTAAAATGGAAATACTGGCAAGACCATAGAATAAGAGTGGTACATTTCCATACAACTCCCACCACCAGAACTCTGTATCCCATCCCCTCCCTTGATAGCTTTCTTATTCTTTATCCCTCTGGGAGTATGGACCCAGGATGATTACGCAGTGCAGAAGGTAGAAGGTCTGGCTTCTGTAATTGCTTCCTCACTGGACATGGGCATTAGCATGTCGATCCATACTCCCAGCCTGTCTCTCTCTTTCCCTAGTGGGGCAGGGATCTAGGGAGGCAAGGTTCCAGGACATATTGGTGGGGTCGTCTGCCCAGAGAAGTCTGGCTGGCATCATGGTAGCATCTGGAACCTGGTGGCTAAAAAAGAGTTAAGATATAAAACAGAAAAAATTGTTTAATAATCAGGAACCTAAAGGCAAGAATATTACAGATGATTTGGGGTCTCTATTTTGGAAAAAGCTAGTATGTCTATTTTAGGTATATTCCAAGGGGCCCATGACTTTACTAGTTTTTGCAAAGTCTGTTTCTTAATCGCTTTCATATTCTGGGTATTCAGTACAGTACCAGGTAGGTAGTTAGTAAGTGTATATTGAATTGAAAGTAGCTGCTGTAGGCTGACTCATTTTCATACCTTCCTTGACCAAACCAAAACAGAAAGTCCTCCATTTCAGAAGCCTTTGGAACAGGTTCTCTGAAATAAATTGTACAAAAGTTTTCCATGCTACACTCCCTGGGTACACTCCCTCAGGGTTGTGCTCACAGTTCTGAAGAGCTTTCAATCTATAACAGTAAATGAGAAAGTTGCAAAGATCAGTAGTGACTAATTTTCTGGCAACAGTGCTTCTGCTCAGAGTGCCCCCTCCAGTTCTCCTGGAATTAGCACCATAGTATGGAATCAGGCTGGGCTCATCCCAGAACAGAGTTCCTTGGGCTCAAGCTTTGGTTCAGTCACATGGTTCTTAAACTGGTGATGGAGAATAAGACAATCTCTTACCTTTAAATTATTTATCTTTCTTTCAAATGGGGGGACTAATGCTTCCCATTCACTACTTTCTGAGCGTCAGTGGTGGGGGAGATAGCATAATGGTTATGCAAGGAGACTCTCATGCTTTATGCTCAAAAGTTCTAGGTTCAATCCTCTGTACCACCATATGCCAGAGGTGAGCAGTGCTGTGGGAAAAATTTAAAAGTTGAGGAGCAAAGTGAGCATCAAACAACAACTTTGTACTGACTGTGTATTGAGTATGAGAGACTCCCATGGTTTCATGGTAGAAAAAATATATATATCCTATTTGTTTTCCTAAACCTTTTATAGTCCTAGCTGAGGAACTAATGGGGTATATTGCCTTATTAGTATAAAGTATGAAGTGTCTACTATAAAGTATGACAGATAAAACTGCTGCTGGGATCCTGGATTCCAGGATTGAAAAACAAAAACAAATAAACACACAACAACAACAACAAACTAACTCTGACACTTGCTGACAATATTTACTGAATGTGACCCTGAAGGGCTTCTTATAATATTTACTAATGAAAGTCTGCATTACATCAAAGCATGAAAGGGGAAACATCAAAAGCATTTCTGTGGGATTATACAAATTATGACAGTTAATGCTAGACCACCAAGGAATACTCAGGGAGCCCTCTGGCTATGCAGTGGGTACACATGCCCATATTATGCATTCTTTAGTCTGTGATGTGCAGAAGTGTTGTCATACTATGCAACCCTTTTACTTTGGGGTCCTTTTGGTCCAACTGCTTTTATGCCATCAACCGGATGCTCATCAGAGAACAGGAATTGTAGTCAGAGGGGATTATGAGTGCCTGCAGGCAGTCAAGCATTCATTTCATTCTATACATAGCACTCAGTAATTGAGGAAACAGAACAACAGAAATGTGTATCAATAAGTAACAGGCATTGTAATTCAATGGTCCCCAACATCAAGAAATTAGGAGGTCTCCAACAAAAAGGTGCCAAAAACCAAATGGTGACAGAAATTAATTGTCCTGCAGTTCAGTTCGAGGGCCGCAAGAGAGAACATGAGCCATACTTCTTACCTTCTTACCTTACTTCTGGTTGTTTTAGGGTAGCATTTGATGCTTCTTGGCTTATAGATCCCTTCCTTTATTGTCACATGGCATTTCCTTGTGTATGTTTGTACAGAGAGATTGACTTTAAGTTGTCTACCTCCATAAAGACCCCATTTGCAAATGACATTAAGTTTTAAGGGGACGGGACTTCAACATGTGAAATTTAGTGTTTTGAGGGCTAGTGAAAGACCCATAAATGAAAAATAAAGATGACTTCACATTGACCTGAAACTGAAGTCTAAGTTTTGTTTTTTTTTTTAAGATTTTATTTATTTATTAATGAGAAAGATAGGAGGAAAGAGAAAGAACCAGATATCACCCTGGTACATGTGCTGCTGGGGCTTGAACTCAGGACCTCATGCTTGACAGTTCAGTGCTTTATCCACTAAGCCATCTCCCAGACCACTGAAGTCTAAGTTTTACCTTCATTTTGCTCTGTATAAACTTAGTGACTAGAGTCTCATTTTGCACTTCCGGTTTTAGCACTTTATAACTTTGATCTGATTATCTTGTCTTAGAGTCAATTTTCTCATGAGTGAAAGTGTAATTTGAACTACTGTCTCATGAGGGTATTGCGAGGTTTCAGGTGCAATGACATATATTAACTGCCTTATGTAGTGCTTGGCACTTTGCAAGTACATCAATACATGACTATTTATTTCCTTTCTTCTTTGCAAAGTTCAATAAAGTTGGGAGACCAGAAAGTGGGTGGTGGTGGGCAGTAGAATTTATCAAGCAGTTATATCAATTTGCCTGACTCAATTGTTCTTGTGAAGAGTTATTTGACTTTGAAGCTCTGGGAATGGAAAGTGAGCATTCAGAAAGCTTTTGAATTGACAGGAGACAAGGTAGTTGATAACCCATCATCTTAAATTGCCTAAGAGTGTTTATGTCCTTCTATCTATCTCTTGATGATTTCGCCAAGAATGTCTTCTACTAACTTTCTAAGTGCTTTTCAAACAAGAGTTAATTTAGAGACAGAGCTATCCTCACAAACTCTGTAACCTTGAAAACTATGTGAAATCGAATTTGCTGTTTGAATACCCAGCTTTTTTTTTTCCAGCTTGTGTTTAAAACATGTTAGTAGGTGAAACATGGGCTTGGACATCCTGGTATGGTGAAGTGGAAGGTCAATTTGAAACCATATGATTTCAATTGCCTCATTTTTCAGAGGAGAAAACAGAGAAGCAGAGCACTTTCTCTGAAGCTAAGCGGCAAACAGAAGTTGACCTAGATCCTGGGTGTTCTGACATTGCATCTCTACAACTCTGAAACTTTATGTTCCAGTCTACTTCATGTTTTAGGCAAGCCACTTTCACTTGTGCCCTACTGCTTATTTTTTTCACTGAGCAATAATGAGATCACACTTTTGTGTCTGTGGGACTATGTGAAATTTTGGTAGAGCTTAGGGGAGCTCTCCCATCCTTGGATAGAGGTCTGAAAAAACACCCCACTTGTTAGCCTCTTTCCTTATAGAGATGAGCCAAGAGGGAAAAGTCTCCCAGACTCAGTTTCTCCTTGTTAGTCTCTCAAGCTCACAGAAAGCCTGCAGGCCTCTCACACTTAGTTTCCCCTGCTAGCAGCAGGCCAAATTGTTGCCTGCTTTAGGGTTCACTCAAAGTTCACACATCCACTTCACCTTTTGATCACAAAAGAGAACACATTCTATCATATACCTCACATTACCAGACAATGAAACCCCAAATCCTATTTCTTTGTGTCCTTTGATATCTGTGATTTACATCAATTTTGTTTTTCTTCTTCCCTACCTCACCTTACTGGATTAACCCCTATGCTTCTCTCAAATGCCTTTGGATAATTAACTTGCCTGCATCATGGAGACTAGTTGTCTTGACTTTTATGTATCACATTAATTCTTGTCATACCAGCCCCCTACCATAGGGGCAAGCTGACCTTTAAGAAACCTGTAATTTCTGACATATGTGAAAAATGTTCTTTCTTTAACTCTCTATATAAACCTGTACTCATCTCCAAATAAATGAGTGTTCATACCAGAGTACTGCCCGAGTCCTCCTTTCTGTATCACGCAGTCACTAGAACTGGTGAGGGAGGATCAGAGACTTACCTTCTGGCTGGAGCCATTCCACATGAGTGCCAGCATGTGTCTATCCAACTCCTCAGAGCACAGGACCCCTGCACTTCATATCATCTTCACTCCAGTATCCAAGTTGAACAAGGTGACAGAACTGTGACCCAGTTTTTGGTCATGAACAGAGACTGAGTAGTGACCTTCCATTCTAGGTAGAAATCAGAGACTATACAGGGAGTATTAACTGTTACAATTAACATAACACAAAGCAGGAAAATTATATGTGAATGAGAAATGTGGTTGTGTAGTGGAAAATGCACTTTTTAGACTGGGGTATCTTGGGAATTTGTTTTATCTTCCTAATTGTGTGACCATGAACAAGTTAAGCCAAGGTAAAAGTAAATCAAGTTAAGTCAAGTTACGTAAGCATTAGCCCATCATTACTATTAGAAAACAACAACAACAACAACAACAATAACAAAGAACTAGATTAGAAGGCTGTGAGAATCAACTGAGATAATGTAGGTGAAGTTGTTCTATAAGGCTTGGCACATAGTAAGTACTGGACATAGTAGCCACAGTAGTGACATATAGAAAATATTTTACATGAGAAATTTGGAGTTGGTCAGAGGTTTTAAACTTGTTTTAGATGTCTTGGTGGTGATTACCCTCCCCAAATACATGTACTAGTTAGACATAAGCAAAGTTTTAGAGGGAAGGAGTTAAAGCATTACTGAAACCAATACTTGGGTCTCAGAGTACATGAATTTCTGATAATCACCGAGGAACATCTCTATAAGGTACTATTGTAGAAATTATTCCCAAACATGAAACTTAAATTGTATTGTGGTGAAATGAGTATTATTGTCACTGGTGGGCAGAAGAATTTGGAAGTTTCTCTGCCCTTGAACAAAGGGACAGCACAGGTTTAAATAGCATTTTTCAACATGATTACATTTTCATCACAGTTACATTTTCATTTCAAAAGAAGCAGGACAAGATGAAAGAACTTTCAAAGGAATGCAGTCAAAATCAGTGTGTTACTTGGACACAAAGCAACTTGGCAAGGGAGGAGTATGGGATTTATCTGGGGCCAGAACTGCCCCTCCCCCTGGTGCACCCTGCCTTCTTAACAGCTTTCATCTCACAGGAAGCCCCCTGGTGCTATTCTGCTCAGTAACTGGGGGGTGCAGGGTAGCAGCAGTTGCCCCATTTGTCATCAGACAACAGGGAAATATGAGCGCAGGTTATATTAAAGGAGTATGCGTCTATTATCAAATCACTAATAAAACCTTTCAGTTTTATCAGTGATTTGGTGACATTTCTTAAGCCTGTGGACAACTAGAAATTCACTATCGAGATGCTCCATAAAACCAATGAAACCTGTTGCCATGAAAAGACTCACTGGAGGGGTTTGAATGAACTTTGGTGGGTGCATGAATACATCTCATATTCTACATTCACTCAGAATCCCAGTGGCTGCTATGCAAAAATAAGATGCCAAGTGCTTCATTACGAGACTATGAAATGAGAACGAGGCAAATGTGAGATGTCAGTAGCTGAGCATCGGAACCCCAGAGTGATCCACAGGAATAGTGTGTGTGTGTGTGTGTGTGTGTGTGTGTGTGTGTTAGTTGTGGTATGTTGCTCATCTAACCTCTTTCTCCATCCTTGAGTGACCTTCATCTCTGTATATGTGTACATCAATTTTTCTTCTTTGTTATAAAGACATTAGTGGTTGAATTTATGGTTAACTCTAAAACCAGGATGATTTCATCCTGAGATCTCAACTCAGATTCATCTAGAAAGAGTCAATTTCCAAGTAAGATTACATTCACAGGAACAAGAGTTAGAATTCAGACAGAGTTATTTTGTTTTGCTCTGTCTGTGGTAATATATTTGGTCCTCTGTCATTTCAGATGGGACTTTTGTTCTCATCCGAAATGAAAGGAGAGGAGATTCATGATTTGAAGAGTGTCATGACTTCAGTGAGAGCTTATATTACTTATAGCAGTGGCACCTATCCCAAAGAAGGTAACATTTATATAAAAGAAAGCAAAAATATTTAAGTTGAATGAACTCTGAGGCTGGATTAGAAACCCATCACAATTGTGACACAACAGTGATACAGGATCACTTTCATATCAAGTACCTGCATTTGCCTTACTTAAGAGATCTTGGATAAAATAAATTGACACTGTGAAAATCAGTGTGTTTTTCAGAAGCATGTCCCTTCAAGTCTCAATTTTCCAAATATAATAGGGTCACTTGGATGATGTTAGGTAGTAGAACTCTCACGTAGGAGGATTTTTGTATAATGAGGCGGACAGGTGAGTTGGCTATGAGCTTGTTTTTGTGATGTAAAAGAACAGTGATTTTAACAATCCAGGTTTGATTGGGAACATTTTATGTTAATGTACCATTGCTGTAGGTGTTTTTCTTAACCCAGAAACAAAAGGAAAATTAAAGCTGACTAATTTATTTTCACTGGTGCATATTAATTCAGGATTAAGACTTGTTTATTGCTTCTTTAAGATGAAACAGGAAAGGAAATGCAAAGATAATTTAGATTGGGAATATAGTTTCATTAGCTTTTTAAAAATATCTATTCCCTTTTGTCGCCCTTGTTGTTGTACTGTTGTAGTTATTATTGTTGTTGTTGGATAGAACAGAGAGAAGTAAAGAGAGGAGGGGAAGACAGAGAAGGAGAGAGAAAGACACCTGCAGACCTGCTTCACCACTTAGGAAGAGACTCTCCTGCAGGTGGGGAGCTGGGGGCTCGAACTGAGTATCCTTAATGCTGGTCCTTGTGCTTTTAGCCACGTGTGCTTAACCCGCTGCTCTACTACCCGACTCCCAATTTCATTTTTTTTTCCCTTCAGGGTTATTGCTGGGTTCAGTGCCTGCACCATGAATGTTGGCCAACGCTCCTGGAGGCCGTTTTTCCCCCTTTTGTTGCCCTTGTTGTTGTAGCCTCGCTGTGGTCATTATTATTGCCATTGTTGATGTTGTTCGTTGTTGGACAGGACAGAGAGAAATGGAGAAAGGAGGGGAAGACAGAGAAGGGGAGAGAAAGATAGACACCTGTAGACCTGCTTCACCTCCTGTGAAGTGACGCCCCTGCAGGTGGGGAGCCAGGGCTCGAACTGGGATCCTTACGCCATCCTTGCGCTTTGCACTACCCACTGCGCCACCGCCCGACCCCCCCCCCCCAATTTCATTATTCTTAAAGACTAAAATGATGACAATGTTTCTCTGTTAAATAATAGATTATTTATAGTAAATGAAAAATTGGTCTTATTAAATCTGGCCATAGAATACAGGATTATTAAATTAATTGGTCTCTGGGATCTAATTTCTTAAACCAAAAAGTGCACATGGCAAGTCTAATGCTTTCTGAACATTTTCTCTTGTGCAAACCTATCTGGAAAACATTTTTTTCCTTTACCTGAGGCCAATAGACTAAAACGTAGGTGTAAGCCACTTCAACAACTATTTTCTGTCCTCTCTTGAAGGACTATTGAAGGTGCCTAATAGAGTCTGACATGCTTCTGCTATGCGTGGAACATCCAAATGGCAAACTCTAATGTTGGCCACAGCCAAGGACACTTTCCTACTTTATGCTTTGTCTTGTCAACTCGCATTGTTGTCAAGTTGTGATGAGTCACCATTTGTCTCCCTGGTTCCCTATCAAGTTCAAAATGTTCAGATGAGCTCCTGAAATGTGTGGTACAAGGTGCGAGACTATGCAGCTTACTTGGATACCACACTGCAGAAGCAATAAAACGAACCTCAACAAATCAATAAAACTCAATAAATATTTATTGAATCCTTCCTACACACCAAGCTTTGCATCACAGGAGAAGAGAAAGAAAATGTAGATATGAATCCCACAGAGTTGTGGCATGTTGAATCACAAGCAAAACTAATACTAGTGGGGTTGGGTGGTAGCGCAACCGGTTAAGCACACATGGCGCAAAGCACAAGGAACGGCATAAGGATCTTGGTTTGAGCCCCCCGGCTCCCCACCTGCAGGGGTGTCGCTTCACAAGCAGTGAAGCAGGTCTGCAGGTGTCTTTCTCTCCCCCTCTCCGTCTTCCCCTCCTCTTTCCATTTCTCTCTGCCCTATCCAAAAACAACGACAACAATAATAACTACAACAATAAAACAACAAGGGCAACAAAAGGGAATAAATAAATAAATATTTTTTTAAAAAATGACATATAAAAAAACCTAATACTAATATGAGGCATTTAGAGACTGTGCTGAGGAACCAGACTAGGCAACAACACAAAAACAAACCTTAAGCAGGTAAGAGACAGATAAGAGACAGGTTGGTTAAAATGGATGAGGAACAATCAAGAAAGCTTTGAAAGGGTGGGTGGAGGCAGGGGGACTGGTCCATGAGCTAGGACTTAAAGTTGGGTAAGCTTTGGGCCCAGGGGTTCGGGATGGTGGTGGTTTACTATGTGATAGAGATGATGATGATGAAATACATGATTCTGTGGGGTCAGGTGAGCTGCCTGTAAACTGAATACATGGAAGTATAGGTGAGTATGAAAAGCAGTACAAAGAATTATTTATAAAGTTAAGTTCAGCCTGGTGAAGTAGCTCCCTTGGATAATGTGCTGCTTTTCACTTTTTAATGTGTGACCCAGCATCCAGTCTGGCCCTCACTGCATGGATGGAAGCTTTGGTGCAGTGGTCTCTTTTACTCTCTTTGCTTTCTCTGTCTCTACTACAAAAGAAAGTTTTGGGAGTCGGGTGGTAGCACAGTGCGTTAAGCGCAGGTGGCACAAAGCGCAAGGACCGGCGTAAGGATCCCAGTTCGAGTCCCCCGCTCCCCACCTGCAGGGGAGTCGCTTCACAGGCGGTGAAGTAGGTCTGCAGGTGTCTGCCTTTCTCTCCCCCCCCCTTTGTCTTCCCCTCCTCTCTCCATTTCTCTCTGTCCTATCCAACAATAATAACTACAACAATAAAACAACAAGGGCAACAAAGGGGGAATGGATAAATAAATAAATATTAAAAAAAAAGAAAGTTTCAGTGGCCACCCCACCCCCACCCCTGCTGGCCTTTCTTTTTTTGACCCTGCAGAGTACTGCTCAGCTCTGGCTTACGGTGGTATGGGGGATTGAACCTGGGACTTTAGAGGCCTCAGGCATGAGAGTCTCTTTGCATAACTATTATGCACAGTTAATAGGTAGGGTTCTATCCCTAAGATGTACCAGCCATGGGAGGCACTTGAGGAAGCTAGGGTGCTATGTTACACACACACACACACACACACACACACACACACACACACACACACACACCCCTCCTCTCTGCCTCTATATCTGAATGAATAATGTGGCTGGAGTAGTGAAATTGTTCATATGTGTGGTCCCAGTTCTATATGCATGAAAAAGTTGTTTTCTATTCAGGTAGATCAGTTAAGAAAGGATGGTTAGGAAAAGGAAGGAAAGTAGTTAGGAGAGAAACAGGGAAGCAAGAAAAGGAAAGTTCAACAGAATATATTTGTGTCTGTTCAGTACCACTACATGGTCAATGACAAAGACACTTTGACAAGACCATGAACTGTCACAGAAACGATCAGAGCCGTGATGGATCACAGAGGCCTGGAACTTCTTCCCCATATTATCACTTTAATTGGTTTCATGGGATAAACAAAACATTTATTTGTGTGCAAATCCATCCAATATGTAGGTAGCCTCTTGCTTAGATTATGGAATGTTAATCACCTTAATTTAAGGCTTGGTGGTTTACAGACTCTTGGGGACACATTACTTAGTGAAGTAGGTGTTGGTATTTTCCCATTTTATAGCTAAGTAACCAAAGAGGTGAAAGGTGACAGAGAAGGAAATAAAAATCACATCTTTTGAGAACAGGTGGTTGGTGGTTGGGATGGTTGCCAGATAAATAGAACACTGACCACACTTTAAAACTAGGGCTATATTGGGTTTATCAAAAAACGTCGTTTAACTAAATTCATCAGCAGAATGTTAGTCTGAGTTCTGAGTTTCTGGGGAGCTCTGCAAAGCAAACTTGAAGTTGTGCAAAGCAAACTTGAGGGTTGCTTTGTGTTTCTTGTCTCATGAGATTTCATTTTTAAAGTAAAGGTAGTAAAGTTTTGATTTTTCAGATTACTCTTTCCTTTCTAAGATTTTAAGTATGCTTTAGTGTCTCATCAAACCACATGCAGATTTTTATCCACGTGTTATTAGATATTCAAATAGGTTGAATTTCCCTTTGTTTAAATATAGAACTAATGAATGTATAGAATTTTAAAATATTCAAACAGTGCTGAAAAGCAAAAATAAAATGTAAAATCATCCTTCACTTCATCATCAACACTTCCAAGAGGTCAGTATTCTTTCTCCAGTTTACTAGTAATTATCATTATAGCTTTATATAACATACTTAAGCTTTTGCTTCTTGATATAGTAACTTAGAAGACTATTCTTTCCCTGTTGTGAGGGCTGAGGAGTTTATCACTGTCATCACTATTTTTAATTCCTCCTCCTCCATTTTCTACATTTTGCCTTCTTGATTGTTATTTTGGGATATAATATCTTGTCTTATTGAGTTTATGTAGCATAAACAAACTCTATTTCATGATTTACAAATACTCCAGCCATAAGATTCTCTATAAAGAACATGACACTACTATTCTTCAAATTCACTGTTCCTCTGCAATTTTTATATTATCTAAATTTATTCTGATTATATACTTTCTGTATTAGTAAATACATTTTATGTAAGTATTAGTAGATGGATTCTGAAAAGAGTAAATTTTTTATATTTATGATTATATTTATTATTGCACATAGAATCAGAAACTATGTCTTCAGAGATATAGAAAAGACATGCCAACAATGCTTTTCATGGCAAAGGAAAATTTTCCTTTTTAAATTATCACCAGGGCTTTACTATTTCAGGCCAAATTTTTCACAAAGGAAGATCCAGAGGGAGAGATGGAGAGATACCACAGCATGGAAGCTTCCCCCACTGATGTGAAGTTGAGCTAGAACATGAATCCCATGAACGGCCAAGAGCTGCCTTCCAGGTAAGTGATCTCGCTGGCCAAAAATAGCCCATTTAGTAGTTACTCTCTTATTAGATTTCTAATCTTTTTCTTTTACATCAGTTGTTCTTTGCTACACTATTTCACGTTTTATAAACTATCCTCTTTGTCAATTGTTCTGTCTTGGCAGAGAAACACATCTCAAACAATATTTCAAAGTGCAAGGGCAGAGAACTTCTTGAGATCTTACATCTCCTAAAGTGTCTTTACTTTACTTTTACCTTTGATTGATGACCTGAATGGATATAGAATCTATGTTCAAATTATTTTCAGCTGACATTTGAAGAGTTTTCACCATCTCTTAATACCCAAGAGATGCTGATAGGAAGTCTGATATTACTGTAAGTCAGATTCCTTTGTAAGTAAGCACCTCCCCATCTTTCTGACATCCAGATTTTCTCATTGCTACTGGAGTCAGAAACATTTACCATAGTGTGTCTTGATGATCCTTTCCACCAGTCCTTCTTCACATTTATCACCTCTATGTGAATCAAGCTGATAACTGTGAGAGGCTGCATGATTCACTGGACTAGAAAGAAATGAGTTAGAGTAAGAAGACCTGATTTCCATATTTATTATTATTATTTTTAACCAGGTCTTCCCATCTTTCACTGTCTATAATGGATTGTAAATGCTGCACCTTCATTTGGAATATTTCTTCCTACTAACACAATAGTAATGGCTCCATACCCTGCCCCATTCTATCATAGACTAAGAGTAAAGTTATGTGCAGAGTTGTAGAGTTGTGTACAGGAGGTCAATATTGTTGTAGTGCAGTAGGTGTGAAGATGACAAATAGCTTATGGTGTGTTATAGACAGATTAGGTCCCCCCCTTGTACTTATAATGTACAACTTCAACTTCATCCAAATGCATGAATATTGAGGTGGGTCATTTACGAGAATCCCGCATGAAGCCCAGCCAGTCTATCTTGGCGTTAACTCTCGATCGCACTCTGTCATTTCACGAACATCTCATAAAAACTGCAGCAAAGGTGGGCGCGAGGAATAAAATCATTGCAAGACTGGCCGGCTCCTCATGGGGCGCGAGTGCTTCCACACTACGATCATCATCTCTGGCATTATGCTATTCCACTGCAGAATACTGTGCCCCAGTATGGTTCTGTAGCCCCCATGTCCACTTGGTCGATTCCAAATTATATTCCTCCATGAGGATAATTTCTGGAACCATCCGTTCCACCCCGCTTCCATGGCTGCCAGTTCTTAGCAACATCGCCCCGCCAGATATTCGTTGGGATGCAGCATCATCTAAGTTCATTTCCCACGTCTACGCTTGACCGGACCTGCCAATATACGCAGATATCTTCGTCCACCCTAACACTTGACGTTTTGTCATCCAATCTGGTCCCCTACGCCTACACTGAACTTCTCTGTTCCAGACTCTTGGAAACAGAGTTGGCAGTCAGCTGAGGTAAAGAACAAACACCTCATCACAGACCCCTGCAAGCGTCAACCCAGCTTTGACCTAGCACGTTATGATTGGGCCCTCCTCAATCGCTATCGAACAGGCCATGGCTGGTGCGCCGCTATGTTCCATCGCTGGGGAGCCAGAGACGACCCGAACTGCCCCTGTGGCTACAGACAGACTATGACCTACATAGTCAACGACTGCCACCTCTCCAGATTCAAAGGAGGTCTCGAAACTTTACATCAGGCTCAACCTGACGCTGTTGACTGGCTGTGGAAGAAGGGCAAACCCTAGAAGAATTTAGGCAACCTTGCAGAGTTAGCCTGCTCCTTAGAATAACTGAAGCCCTGATAATCTCCAGGCATCTGTGTGAGGTATCTCTTTTTCTTAGCAGCTCTTCAGGAAGGTATTTGGAAATACTCAGGGTACCTAAGCAATAAATGACCTTTCCCTTGATCCTTCTCAGAACAAATCCTCATTGTCTGGGAAGCAGAAATCACACATATACAGGCATATTGTGAAACTCTGAAGTTCTTCCAGTCATAAATGGTGTAAGAGGAAATTATTTAACTTACTATTTGGGATATTTGTTTCTAGGAATGTGATTCTCTCTGATTCAACATATTTCTAGACTTAATACAACATTTATTTTTTGGAAGTATACTTCCAAAAAGTATCAAGCGATGATGTAGCTAGAAGAAGAGGTAGTGGGAGTCAGGCAGTAGCGCAGTGGGTTAGGCACACGTGGCGCAAAGTGCAAGGTAGGCACAAGTGGTGCAAAGTGCAAGGACCAGTTAGGATCCTGGTTCAAGTCCCCGACTCCCCACCTGCAGGGGAGTCACTTCACAGGTGGTGAAGCAGGTCTGCAGGCCTCTCTCTGTCTCTCTTCCTCTCTATCTCCCCCTTCTCTCTCAATTTCTCTCTGTCTCTATCCAATAACAAATAATAAAAAAAGAAGAGATAGTAAATTAGAATCTCAGTGTATCAGATTTAGGGAGAAACTTCCAAAAATAAGTCGTATCTCATTTATCAGTAAGGAGACTGAGACCCTAGCCAAGGGCTTATCCAAGGTCACATGAACTAGGTACAAATAGATTCCAGGATCCGTGACTTTATTTCCCAAGTAGTTTAACAATTAGATGTCCTCATTGTCTTGAATTTTGCAGTAAATGGCTTTTAAAACAAAACACATAAAGATTCTTACAGTATGAATCTATATGAGTAGAAGCAGGTAAGTGGTAATGCCTTGTAGTGTTTCCTATTATGCGTCTTATGTGGGGCATGCTACAAGCATTTGTTCAAATCTTTCACCAGAGCCATTCCAGGTAGAGATTTTTGGCTCCACTTCAAAAATTAGGGTGACTGAAGTTCAGGGAGATAAACAACAAGTTCATATAACAGGGCAATGCTTTTTCTTTTTTGACAAGGGGCAGATAATTGAAATTAAGTCTACATCTCATCTGACGACCCGAGTTACTGATTCTCAAAGTAGAGTGGGTCTGAAAGAGAATCTGGAAACCCTAGCTTCATCAAGACTTCACAGCTTCTCAACACATCCTGAGATTAACACATGCACAGGCACCACTTCTAAATCAATCAGTTTGTGGCATGAAACAAAGTAATTTTAAATTAAATACATTTCTTTCCTTTCAGTGTCTTTTTTTCTCACAGATGTTGAACTTAGGGCCCCAGTCAAGATCCCAAGTCAACATCTACAGTGTTGTGTTTTTGAAAGTTGTGCTTAACCTCTTGAATGACCATAAATTGGAGATCTAATTACACTTGTATCAAATCCCCTCAAAGGATACTTTTACTAGTGATATAAGACTGATAGGTTCCAAAAAGAATTTTTGCTCCATACTCCCAGAGGAAGGAAATGATAGGGGAAGATGGGCTCTGAACCCCAATTCCACCAGGACCAGAAATGTTTGTCACTAGAAATCTTTGTTTTTATACCATCACTGAGAGAGAAATGAATCTGGAAAACACCAGAGGAAGGCAGGCTTTGCTTATATGAGAGAGTAAAGGAAAAAGGAGGCACACTTGGAAGTAATAATAGGCACAGTTGTGACTTGGAAAGGGAGTAAAGGTTGGACTATAGAAGTGAATAAAAATGGGCCATATGTATATACATACATATATATATCACACACATATATACATATACAAATATGTATACACAGATATAGGTAGCTAGATAGATACAGATATATAGACAACCCATGTCTGTAACCTGGGGAGAACTAATGCAATTTCTGCTGGACTGAGATTGAGACACAGAACTCTTGTGGTGGGAATAGTGTGGAGTTATACTGCTATTATCTTATAATTTTTGTAAATCAATATTAAGTCACTGGAGGTGGGGGTAGATAACATAATGGTTATGCAAAAAGACTCCCATGCCTGAGGCTCCAAAGTCCCAGGTTCAATCCCCACACCACCACCACCATAAACCAGAGCTAAGCAGTACTCTGGTTAAAAAAAAAAAAAAAAAAGGAAGAAAGAAGTAAATCACTGGGGGACCAGCAGTGGCGCACTAGGTTAAGTTCACATAGTACAAAGCAAAAGGACCCTTGCAAGGATCCTGGTTCGAGCCCCCAGCTCCCCACCTGTGGTGGGTGGGTGGGGGGGGTCCCTTTGCAAACAATGAAGCAGGTCTGCAGGTGTCTTTGTCTCTCCGTCTCTTTCCCCCTCCCTGCTCAGTTTCTCTCTGTCCTATCCAAGAAATCAAAAAATGCACACAAGAGCAGTGTAGTGCAGGCACCAAGCCCAGGCAATAAATAAATGAATATAAAATCACTACTTCTTCTTCTAGCGTTTGTCCTTCTTCCATAGCCAGTCAACAGCGTCAGGTTGAGCCTGATGTAAAGTTTTGAGACCTCCTTTGAATCTGGAGAGGTGGCAGTCGTTGACTATGTGGGTCATAGTCTATCTGTAGCCGCAGGGGCAGTTCGGGTCGTCTCTGGCTCCCCAGTGATGGAACATAGCAGCGCACCGGCCATGGCCTGTTCGATAGCGATTGAGGAGGGCCCAATCATAACGTGCTAGGTCAAAGCCGGGTTGACGCTTGTAGGGGTCTGTGATGAGGTGTTTGTTCTTTACCTCAGCTGACTGCCAACTCTGTTTCCAAGAGTCTGGAACAGAAAAGTTCAGTGCAGGCGCAGGAGACCAGATTGGGTGACGTGACGTCAAGCGCTGAACAGGGTGGGCGAAGATAACGTGTTTGGCAAAGGACAGCCCCTCAACATTAAGTTGGAGGACTCGAAGAGCAGGACCAACAGCTTGAAAGCTGTCAGGAGCTGCTTGTTGCTGGCTTTGAAAGTGACTGGGATCCATGTGGATTCAGTCGGCTAGGAAGGATCGTCAGTTTTCCCAATGAATGGGTACTCACGGGATGCACCATGGGAAGGTCAATCCAATGCATCCCGTGAGTACCCATTTAAAATTTAAAAAGGGAACAGTAAATCTGAGAGGGAACCAAATTTTTGGTTTATAATCTGAGTAATTTACTATCAGCTTTCTTTCTTTCTTTCTTCCTTTCTTTCTTTCTCTCTTTCTCTTTTAGATAAAGAGGGAGGGAGACCACAGCACTGAAACTTCCTTTATGCAGTGGGAACTGGGCTTGAACCTGTATCACACACATAACATAACAAAGCAATGCACTATCCACATGAGCTATTTTACCGGCCCAACAGGGAACTTTCTGAAGATGACATGATCTTTTTTTTAAATTTGCTTATTGGGGAATTAATGTACATTCAACAGTAAATATGATAGTGTGTACATGCATAACATTCCCAGTTTTCCATATAACAATACAACCCTCACAAGGTCCTTTGTCATCCTTTTTGGACATGTATTCTCCCCCCAACCCACACCAGAGTCTTTTACTTTGGTGCAATACAACAATTCCAGTTCAGGTTCTACTTGTGTTTTCTCTTCTTATCTTGTTTTTCAACATCTGCCTGAGAGTGAGATCATCCCATATTGATCCTTCTGTTTTTGACTTATTTCACCTAACATGATATTTTCAAGCTCCATCCAAGATCGGCTGAAAACAGTGAAGTCACCATTTTTAATACCTGAGTAGTATTCCATTGTGTATATATACCACAACTTGCTCAGCCACTCATCTGTTGTTGGACAACTGGTTTGCTTCCAGGTTTTGGCTATTACAAATTGTGCTGCTAAGAACATATGTGTACATAGATCTTTTTGGATGGGTGTGTTGGATTCCTTAGGATATATCCCCAGGAGAGGAATTGCAGGATCATAGGGTAGGTCCATTTCTAGCCTTCTGAGAGTTCTCCAGACTGTTCTCCACAGAGGTTGGACCAATTGATATTCCCACCAGCAGTGCAGGAGGGTTCCTTTGACCCCACACCCTCTCCAGCATTTGCTGCTGTTACCTTTTCTGATGCATGACATTCTCACAGGAGTGAAGTGGTATCACATTGTTGCTTTCATTCGCATTTCTCTGACAATCAAAGACTTGAAACATTTTTTCCTGTCTTTCTCGGCTTTTTGGATCTCTTCTGTGGTGAATATTCTGTCCATGTCCTCTCCCCATTTGTGGATGGGGTTATTTGTTTTCTTGTTGTGGAGTCTGGTAAGCTCTTTATATATGTTGGTTATTAAACTCTTATCTGATGTATGGCATGTAAAGATCTTCTCCCATTCTGTGAGGGGTCTCTTGATTTGGGTAGTGGTTTCTTTTGCTGTGTGGAAGCTTTTAATTTGATGTAGTCCCATAGGTTTATACTTGCCTTAGTCTTCTTTGTTATTGGATTCGTTTCACTGAAGATGTCTTTAAATCTTATGTGGAGGGGCGGGGGAGACAGCATAATGGTTATGCAAACGGACTCTTATGTCTGAGGCTCCTAAGTCCCAGGTTCAATCCCCTGTACCACCATAAGCCAGAGCTGAGCAGTGCTCTGGTGTTTCTCTCTCTGTGTGTCTCTCTCTGTATCTCTCTCAAAAATAAAATTAATTAAAAAATTTAAAAAAGAAAAAAATATGCAGAAAAGAGTTTTGCCAGTATTTTCCTCTACATATCTGATAGTTTCTGGTCTAACATCCAAGTCTTTGGTCCACTTGGAATTTACTTTTGTATTTGGTGAAATATAGTGGTTCAGTTTCATTCTTCTGCATGTTTCAATTCATTTTTTCCAACATCATTTGTTGAAGAGACTCTGCTTTCCCCATTTAATAGTCTGGGCACCTTTGTCAAAGATTAGATGTCATAGGTATGGGGGCTTACTTCTGAGCTCTCAATTCTATTCCACTAGTCAGTGTGTCTTTTCATGTTCCAGTATCAAGCAGTTTTGATGACAGTGGCCCTATAATATAATTTGAGATCTGGGTGTGTGATGCCTCAAGTTCTGTTCTTTCTTCTCAAGATGGTTTTGGCAATTCTAGGTCTTTTCTGGTTCCTGATAAACATTTGTTCTAGTCTCCTAAAAACTATGCTTGGGATCTTGATGGGGATAGCATTATCTTGAGGAATTTTCCATTTTTTTGTAGTGTTTTGATCATAAAGGGATGTTGTATTTTGTCAAAGGCTTTCTCTGCATCTATTGATATGACTACGTGATATTTGGTCTTGCTTTTATTGATGTGGTGGGTCACGTTGATTGGTTTACATATATTAAACCAACCTTGCATCCAGCAGTGTAGGAGATAAACCTCAAGTGGGATAAACCTCACTTGGTCATGATGAACAATGTTTTTAATATACTGCCGTATCTGGTTGGCTAGAATTTTGTTCAATATTTTAGCATCTATGTTCATCAGAGATATTGGTCTGTAGTTTTCTTTTTTGGTTGTGTCCCTGTCTGCTTTTGGTATCAGAGTGATGTTGGCTTCATAGAAGCTGGAAAGAGTATTCCAGTGTCTTCAATCTTCTGGAAGACTTTTAAAAGTAGAGGTATTAGTTCTTCTTTGAAGGTTTTGTAGAATTCATTAGTAAAACCATCTGGTCCAGGACCTTTATTCTTATGAAGGTTTTTGGTAATTGTTTCAGTTTCATTAGCTGTGATGGGCCTGTTCATATATCTAGTTCCTCTTTATTTAATTTTGGAAATTCGTAGGTATCTAGGAAATCATCCATTTCTTCCTGGTTCTCTAGCTTGGTGGCATATAGTTGTTTATAGAAGAGGCATCCTGATAGCAGTTAGGCTGAGACCAACAGAAAATCCATTCCAATACAGTTCCAGCATTGGGCTATGTCTCCTACACTCTTTAGCTTGGTATATCATGATTGCTTTCTTTATGTTTTCAATAAAAATGATAGCATTAAAGTTATCAAACAACTACTATATATTGGACTAGTCTTATGTTGCTAAACAACCATTGTGTGTTCTATCAGGTGCTGTGTTATGTAATTGTTATGTTTTGCTAGTGTTAAAGAAAGATTAATTAGACAAACTAATTTGCTGTAACCTACCACATACCTCAGCTCTGTGATTGAGCCTGTTGGGAACATCATCTTAATACAATTCATTGTTGACTAAAGTATTAAGAAGCTCAAGACTTTGTATGTTCAGATCTCTATATAATGATGGTATTTACACTTCATTCTATTGAAAAGTGCTGTTATTCTGTATTTCACAGTTTATATACAAATATTATCAGTTAAGTTACATTCTTACAATGTCATAACTAGTTAATAGAGGAGTCAAGAATTAATGCAAGTATGTCTGACTTTGAGATCTTAGATACTCTGCTACTCTGCCTCTTCTTCATAAAGATTAATATATTTGAAGAGCCAAAAATAGCCTGTTTCATATCCAAAATAACTCAGTGCTGAATAACTGCTAAAGATAAACTCAAGTAATATTGTGATTTATCTGTCAGCGGTAACTGACAGTTGTGCTCCATTTTACCCAAGGAAATAAAACTATTTTATTAATGACAGAGGAATAGAAACTCATAGGAGGAAAGCTCTCCAGCTTTAGTGGTTTCCTGTCAGTTTTGGAAGGAGGAAGCTTTTTGATGTCAACCCAATGTAAGGAGGTGTCCTTCATATTATTCAAAAGTTGAGGTTGGGGGGCTGGGGTGAGGAAAAGAAGGCTAAGTAGCTTTTGCCAGCTTTCCCCGGACAGGCGTATTTAGCTTCAGAGCCTTTGAAAGTACATAATTGAAATAATTAAATAATTTAAAGTATGCGTGAGAGCATGTGTGGTGTTTGTTCATGTGGAAGATTTCTGGCTGTGACTTTTGAGCATCAAAGCTACTTCTTCATCTCCTTGAAGAGAATGAAATAACTGTACTGCACATGTGAGCGGACTTTAAAAGATCGAACCAGAAAACAAAGAAACTCTCACACAACTAACTCCTCAAGACAAGAAAAACTAGAGAATTCCCAGGAGTTGGGCGGTAGCGTAGCAAGTTAAGCGCACATGCGCAAAGCGTAAGGATGGCATAGAGACCCTGGTTGGAGGCCCCCTGCAGCGGGGTCGCTTCATGGGCTGTGAAGCAGGTCTGCAGGTGTCAATCTGTTTCTCCCCCTCTCTGTCTCCCCTCCTCTCTCCATTCCTCTCTGTCCTATCCAACGACAACAACAGCAATGATAATAATAATAATAATGATGACAACAAGGGTAACAAAATGGGAAAAATGACCTTGATGAGCAGTGGATTTTTATTGCAGGCACCAAGCCCTAGCAATAACCCTGGAGGCAAAAAAAAAAAAAAAAAAACTAGAGAATTCCCTGGAAGTTTTGAGAAGTTCAGCCACCAGTTCAAGGTTTATTACCACTTTAAGATGAAGTTTCATACTGGATTTAAGTAAGAAAAAACAATCAACAGTTTTCATCCTAAGAGAAGCTTCAAAGTTCTCTTAATGAGTGCATCCTAGAATGTTCCTAGCTGTGACCATGGACTTCGAGCTCAGACTGACAGGGACTCAGAGGTTATACAGGCTCCTGTGCTAAATATGAATAGATATGGGACCTAGTTCAGATCAATGAGGTAAGTGGATCATGTTATTTATATACATTCCTCATGTCTGGGAGCTACTCTCTGCCCTAATCCAACTTTCTAGCCTTATTCTCAACTCTGACACCATCTTCTGAGACAATATGTTTAGTCTACCTGCACATTAACTACCAAACTCAGGCTAAAATTACTATCATGGGCTTTTTGGAACATACATAAAGTAGACTTCTTAGCTTGTTCCTACATGAAGACCCCCTAGTTTCATCTGTTCTATTCCTACTTTTGGGTTCTTGTTTATTAAACAATTTGTTCTGCTTTATATCTTACTGCCTTTCAGCCACCAAGTTGCAGACACTATTAAGATTCCAACCTGACTTTCCTGGAGAGAAGACCTCACCAATATGTCCCAGAATATTACCTTTCCGGAGCCCTACCCCACTATATAAAACAGGGAAAGATATAAACAGGCTGGGAGTATGGATTGACCTGCCAATGTCCATGTCCAGTGGAGAAGCAATTACAGAAGTCAGACTTTTTACCCCTGCACTCCATAAAGAATTTTTGTCCATAATACCAGAGGGACAGAGAACAGGGAAGTTTCCAATGGAGGGGACAGGACATGGAACTCTGGTGGTGGGAACTGTACCCCGTTACCTTTCAGTCTTGTTAATCATTATTAAATCACTAAAAAAAACTTTACTTCTATACTCAAAACTGTTCATATGGATAATATTCTTTTTTAAAAAATTATTTGTAATTTAATAATGATAAACAAGACCCAGGAGCACTGGAAATAGTTTCTACTACTAAATGCAGATATTTAAAATAATGCTAGAAGGCAGCTAGTATTCCCAATAGTGCTTTAAAACATGCCCTGGACTTTCCTTATAAATAATTAATTGCCATAGTGAAAAATGTACCAAGGACAAGGAAACATGGAGAAAGAATCTGAGAGAGAGAGATAAACATATTTTGGGAAACATGGTGGCAGGGTACTTAACTAGCAATCACAACGTAAGTGCAGGCAGAATGAGCATCCATAAGAAGTTAGTCCAAAGGGAGGCTGGACAACATATTTTATGCTACACCTGAGGAAGATGGATCCTGGAACATTCCTACTCATGACCACAGAATGTGAGCTCAGATCTACAGGGATGCAGAGGTCACATAGGCTTCTAAGCTGAATATGGGCCCCAGATCACATCAAATTGATGGGGTTTAAAATCAATAATATTTATACATCTTCCCCATATTTGGGAGCTACTCTCTTCCCAGATCCAGCTTTCTGGTCCTTTTTCCAGCTATGACATCATCTCCCCCGACAATAACTTGGATCCACCTGCATGTCAGATTTCAGGCTCAAGGAAAAAAAAAAACTAGTATAGCCACGGGCCCTTTGGAATATAACTAAAATATGCCTACTAGCTTCCTACAAAACGGAGACCCCCCAAACTCTTCATCTGCACTATCATGATTAGTCAACAATTTGTTTGGCTTTATATGTTAACTCTTTTCAGCCATCAGCTTCCAGATGCTAGCATGATTCCATGCAGACTTCCCTGGACAGAAACCCCACCAATGTGTCTTGGAGCTCTGATTCCCCAGAGCCCCGCCCCACTAGGGAAAGAGAGAGGCAGGCTGGGAGTATTGATTGATCTGTCAACACCCATGTTCATTGAGGAAGCAATTACAGAAGCCAGACCTTCCACCTTCTGCATCCCACAGTGATCCTGAGTCCATACTCCCAGAAGGTTAAAGAACAGGAAAGCTATCAAGGGAGGCATGGGATGCAGAGCTCTGGTGGTGGGAATTGTGTGGAGTTGTATCCCTCCTATCCTATGGTTCTGTCAGTGTTTTCTTTTTTATAAATAAAATGAAAATAAAAATAAACTAATGAAGTGAGTCAACCTGATTTACAAACCTATTGAAAACCTCATTTCTGGGCAAGGCAGTGGAAATGAGGATGTCAGAAAACAAGATCAGTTGGTAAGTCAAAAAATTAGTTGGAAGTGAAAAGAAAAGTTTCCTTTTTTATTTTTTTTTAGAGTTATAGGTGATGTTTCATTTTACTTATTTATTTTTAGAATTTTTATTTATAAAATGGAAACACCAACAAGACCATAGGATAAACGCGGTACAACTCCACACAATTCCCACCACCAGAACTCTGTATCCCACCCCTCCTTTGATAGCTTTCCTATTCTTTATCCCTCTGGGAGTATGGATGCAGGGTCATTATGGGGTGGAAGGTCTGGCTTCTGTATTTGCTTCCCCTCTGAACATGGGCATTGGCAGGTCTATCCATCCTCTCAGCCTATCTCTCTCTTTCCCTTATTTTGTGTCTGCATTCCTGGAGAGCTGAATTTTTTTTCCCAGAGAAAGAATGGTTTAATTACTGAATAGAGGACACTAGGTGATGTACAATCCTGGCAGGAAATATGTAATGCTTGTATCTATACCTATATATCTATAACTATCTATAGTACACATACAATATTGAGCCCAGATCTTGTTACCCATCCTTCCAGATTCCACTTCTAGAGTCTCAAGGTAGGTAGGATTTCTGCCTCAAGGCAGAATACTTTATTTTATGAGGAACTAGGGGAGTTTCTGAAAAAAAGCTTATGGATCTTGATAGCTGTGTTTTTTCTAGTGCAGAGGCTGGACTGATATCTGAGAATGCCACAGGAGAGAAAGAGCATTGATGTGCTCCATCCATATTCACAGCTAAGTATGAATTTGTAGCCAAGGACACAAATTCCAGCACAGATGAGAAGGAATAACAATAAAGTGATGCTGATGATAAACAGCTAATTTAGAGGGCACAGAAGCAGTGCAGAAGCAGAAAGAATTCAAGTATTATAGCTTATAATTGCCATTTCCCTGGTGTTGAAACAAGTATAGAAAGCACAGAAGGAACACACTCAAATGGAAATTAAAAATCATATCTCTAAAAATAAAAAAATAGAAGATGAAATAAAAAAATATATCAGAAATAGAACAAAGAGACAAATATATGGAAAAAAAAACCCAGAGAAGGAAATCAGAGAAAAATGCAGTGACATATGACTACTGGGTTCCCAGATAGTGAACAGAAAAAAAAAAGAGAAACTGAGATAGAATATAATTAAAAGACCAAAGCTTTGAAATTTCAGATGAAAGGTACTATTAAGCACTCATCTTTGTGGATGAAATATTGAGCGGTCAGGTTGTTGAATTAAGAAAGATCACTGCCAGTATATATTATAATGAAATTTTATTTTACTGTCTCAAGGGATTTTAATATGCTGAGGGGGAAAAAAAATCCTAGATGAGGAAACTGGTCCATCTACAGACCTGGGAGTAAGAACATAAGCATGGTAATAAAGCTTGACAATGGAAGTTCCAATACAGTGGAACTTCTAACAGTTCTGAACACAATGATTTTTCAATTGATTTCCCACCTGAACTAGGGAGTAGGCAAAACTGCTGTGAACAAAGCATCTTTCCTACCTTCCTTTAAACATTTCAAATGCAGTGGCTCAGATGGAAGTTGACTTTTCAGTCCAGTAGCAGGGAAGATGTAGGGGAATGATCCAAGAAGGCATCTCAGTTACACAAGGGCATTGAAGAAATCAGGGAAACAGTTCTGTTTCTATTATTGCTCTACTTTCTTCTAGGGAGTGACTTAGCACACAAGATCAAAGTTATCTTCACAGCTTTTTTCAAGATAAAGGGAACTTGATTCAAATGAGCTGTGGAAGTTGCTTACCTTAATGCTCTTTGCAACCCTCCACCATGGACTAGTCTATGATTACATCAAGCTGGGGCATGCTGGGGATTATAGACTTTCATTGGACAGGGACACGCCTACCTAGACTAGAAGGGCTATATCTCAAATGGCAGAAGAATGGGTCTAGGGGACATTGAGCATTCTGCCATAATATACAAACAACCATTCAAAGGTGAGGGTAAATAAACATAATTCAGACATTCAACAATTCAGCAAAATTATTTTTCTCAGGTATCTCTTTTTTAAAGGACTCTATTAAATGATGTAGTCCATCAAAATAAGGCAAAAAAAAAAAATAAAGAAGATGACGTAGGACACAGAAGACAGGCATCTAAGATAGGAAAAATGGTTACAAGAAGTCCTATTAAAAGTCCTCACAGGAGAGGTAGAGAAAGCCAATCTGTGGGGGCTGGGCGGTGGCACATTTGGTTAAGCGCAGATATCACCATATGCAAGGATCCCGGTTTGATCCTTGGTGTTGAGGTATTATTGAAATACTTTAGTGATGGTAATCCACTCTGCCATATTCAAATAAAAAAATGTTCAGCCTAATTGTCAGCAATTATGTTCCCACTTCCTTCTAGAAAGTTTTTAGACCCAACCAAATGAGGTAATAACTAGCTTAATGGAAGTGGTGGATAAGTCAAGATAAAGCTAAAGCTAAAGTTAGACTTCCTGCCAGAACAACATCTTTTTTTGTGTGTGTGAAAAAAAAGTCAACCTATATCTAATCAGACTGTGGGAGAACTATAGTGGTTATCGCCACAGTCTTTTGGTGATGATTGATAGTGGTAAGGAAAAGAGAGAGAGAGAGAGAAAGAGAGAGGAGAAAGAGAGAGAGAGAGAGAGAAGGAGAGAGAGAGAGGCTATACTGTAAACCATTAAACCCTCAATAATAAATAAGAAATTCAGCTTTGGTTATGGTATGTGATTTCCCCAAATGAAGCCATTAATAAATTTTCCCAAGTTATAACTTAGCTACGAGCTCAACTTGATCATGTACATTCTACATCTCCAGGAAAGAACTTGTAATTGTACACACTTTCTGGAAACAGAAGATCTTCTGTTATCTCTGTGGAGGGATAAAGCCAATTGGAAACCAACTGTTATGTAATTCACTCCTTTATCTTCTTGTCTCCAATATGTATCCCTATGATTTGTAATGTTTTTTTTTTTTGATTTGTAATATTTTCTTCTTTCCTTGCATCCAAAATTTAGCATAAAATATTCACTTTAGTTCTCCCGAGAAAAACTTTAATGACTCAAACCTGCTTTTGTGATATTTTAAATATGCACTGAAGCTGGATAGAATTACTTATTATGCTAGCTGCACTGACAGAAGACCCTAATGTATGTAATGGTTTAAATGTAATAGAAATTATGTCTTACTCAGAAAGTAGGACCAATGAATAAGAATTTCAACAGGGCAACTTCTGTAAAGTCATTGTTAGGCTCAAACCACAGATAATCTCATTTTAAACACTGGCCCACAAATGCTCTTCTATCATCTCCATTCCTGTCAGCTAGAAGCATGGAAAGGTACTACATGCAAGATTTCTATGGACCAGGTCTGGAAAAGGAATACAACATTTCCTCTAGCATTTGACTTGTTAGATCTCATTGAAAATATCATCTCAAATGCAATCCTTAGGGGTTTGAATGAGAGGGGATTGGGACAGGTAGTCCCTGGTTGAGAGGTCGATTTCAAGTGTTAATCCTATAGTAAGGAGGAAGATCGTGAGTTAGGGTGGATAGTCAGACGTCTTTGTCAGATGGGCATTTTGTCAGTGTCTCTGGACTTGAGTCAAAGGAAAATATGTTTTGTCAATTTACTTAAATAGGTTGCCCTTGGCAATTCTAATTCATCCTATTCTTATAAGCAAATAGTTACCATTCTGCTTCCAGCCAACTTTTATTTGATCTCCAATTGAATGAATCATTTCTCAGTTGTAAACTTATTTTAAAAGAGTGATTACTCATTTATGTATTAAATATTATGCCAGATGTTGGAAATATATCAGTGAGCAAGACATAGATTTCCTGCTTTCATGGACACGGGATTCTAATGGAGAACAGGTGGGGAATAGATCATAAATAGATTAAAGTATATCAATAACAATCTAAAAAAAGACATAACAACTAAAGGAAATGCTCCTTCTGTATTGAAAAATAATTGCTATATAAAAGTTAAGGGGTCTGGGTGTGGCTCACCTGGTAAAACACACATATTGCCATGAGCAAGGACCCTGGTTTGAGTCCTTGTCCTAAGCCACTGGCCACCACATAGGAGCACCCACAGAGAGGGAAGCTTCACATGTGGTGGAAAGATGCTGCCCTGTTTTTCTTGTTTTCTCCATCTCTCTCTCTCTTCCTCTATTTCTCCCTGTCTCTTGCAATCTATCAAAACGAAAAAAAAAAAAAAGATGACTTCTAGGAATGGTGGAGTTGTTCAGGCACTGAGTCACAGAGATAATCCTGGTGGCAACAAAGGAAGACAAGAAATACAAAAACCACACATGAAGATAATAAGAAAACAATAATAAAAAGAGTACTATATAGTGAAACCTTATCAATATTAAATTGTCTTATTCTGGTCATTGTTCTATAGCCATATAAGAATATCCTTGTGATTAAGAAACGTACACAATTTTTCATGGGACAGAAGACCTTGAGACCTGCAACTTATTCTTTTATTTATTTATTCACTTTTGTTGTCCTTGTTTTATTATTGTAGTTATTATTGTTGTTGTTATTAATGTTGTCGTTGTTGGATAGGACAGAGAGAAATGGAGAAAGAAGGGGAAGACAGAGGGGGAGAGAAAGATAAACACCTGCAGACCTGCTTCACCACCTGTGAAGCAACTCCCCTGCAGGTGGCTCAAACCGGGATTCTTCTGTAGGTCCTTGCGCTTTGCGCCACCTGTGCTTAACCCGCTGCGCTACCACCTGACTCTCCTGAAACTTACTGTTAAATGTTTAGCAGAATCATGACATATAGGAAAGAGGGAGAGAGAGGAATAAAGCATTGACATACTCTTGCCCATATGTACATTAGAAAGTGACAAGTACTAAAAGTTAAGTAAATAGAGTGATGGAAGCAGGATGGTTGGGAACTATTTTGTGACAGTGGCAAAGCAAGCCTTCTTTGAGGCAATTACCTTTAAAACAAAGCCTATATGACCAGAATAAGCCAGAAAATTTTAAGTTCTTAAGTATAAAGTTTTCAGGGTCACTGAATAGTTAGAGAAAGGCCAAGAGGTGGTAATGGCATGACTATGAGACAGAGACAAAGCAAATATGTTGTTGTTGGTGGTGGTGGTAGTGGTGGGTGGAAGGTTATAAGTGAGGGAGAGTATGAATAAAAGCTATTAGGACAGCACCAAGTAGGTCACATAGCATTTTGAAGACTTGGGTAAAGAGCTTTCATTTTATTCTTTTATCTATTGCCAGGAAGCAGATCAGAGACACATGTTCCCATTTAAAAATTAATTGGGGTCAGGTGGTGGCATCCCTGGTTGAGCACACATGGTACAATGTGTAAGGATCCAGGTTCGAGCCCCTGTTCCTCACCTGCAGGGGGAATGCTTTTCGAGTGGCGAAGCAGTGTTGCAAGTCTCTCTCTCTCTCTTTCTTTCTCCTCCCCTTCCTTCTCAATTTCTGGCTGTCTCTATCCAATAAATAAATAAAGGTAATTAAAAAATTCTAAAAAATAATTATATTCTGGCTATTATGATAAGAATATAGTGAAATGAGGCAGGAAAAGCAAAAGGGGTACTTAGATGAACTTTGCCGTGGTCCTAGATAAAATAAGTATGTTATGATATGGAGAAAGTAGTGGAGACTATAGAAGGATAGAACTGGTCAATAGTTTTGTAGCTCACTGACCTCTTTCTATTAAAGATCTGTTAGGGGGAATGAGGAAGGGAGGGATTCTAATAACCTCTCATATTTGGTACATTCACTTGTTTTCAGTATCATATAAATTTCGAGCTATGCCCAGAATAAAACTTCTTAGGGTCTAGGCAGATGGAAAAAATTACCTTTTTTCCCTTACTGTTTTAATTTTTCCTTTACCTAGACATACTCTTTCCTGCTCTTCAATTTTCACAAAACAAAAAACAACAAGGAGGCTGGGTAGTGGCACAAGGAGGCTGGGTGGTGGAGTACCGGGTTGAATGCATATGTTACAGTGCCTAAGGACTCAGGTTCGAGCCCCCAGTCTCCACCTACAGGGGGAAAGCTTTGCAAGTGGTGAAGCAGGGCTGCAGGTCTCTCTCTCTTTATCTCCCTCTCCCTTCTCAGTGTATGCAATAAATAAAAATAATACAAAAAAATTAAAACAACAACAAAACAGTGACAGCTTGATTCATTGACAAATAGGTTCTATAAGAACATTTTATTAGAAACACAAGACACTTTTCTGACTGGGCCATAGGTCCCGAGCATTTGAATTGAACCAGAGTATAACACTTCTGATAGATTTCTTCCTCCCTCCCTCCCTTTCTTTCTTTCTTTCTTTCTTTCTTTCTTTCTTTCTTTCTTCCTTTCATCAGATCATTGATCAACTCTGGCTTCTGGTTGAGGATTGAACCTAGGACTTGAACATGAGAGTCTCTTTGCTTAACCATTAGTTATCTAACCCCCAGAGTAGAGCACTTCTTAATATTTTCTTTTTTGCAATGATGATGAGTAACTGGCTCTCAAGTGAGTGACTTATATTTTAGACAAAGGAGGAAAAATAAAATTCTTGTCTTGGGGTATTAATATAAATTGAGTCATAGTTTTACAGGCCACAATTGAGCATTCAGAAGCTTCTAGGGAGAGTTTTTATGTCAGATAGATGCTTTTCTCTCTTTGTTTTCTCATCTCTTCATTAAGAAAGCACCTGTTTTCTTCTGGTTTTACTCTTGCTATAGTCAAGAAGCCTAAAAATTCCTGTAAGGATTTTGCTGCCATTTTCTACAAGTGAACAGACACTCTTAGGTCACAGGTCTCATGGAATTACCCCTAGAGGTACATTAGACAGCACACTCTTTGGCCTGTAAGAGTTTTGAGTCTGCAGAATCATTTGCTTAAATTGCAACCTTTAATGTTCTTGTTGTAAAGTCTTTATTAAATCTTAGAAAAACAGTGTCTTATAAAGTAAATTACTCCTTCAGAGGAATAGGAAGCAAAGAAGGTAAGAGTTCAGGATGTAGTTGGAGAATCTTACATGATAGGATCATTGTTACTCAAATGTAAACTTGACTATTGAATCATGGTCCTCTTATAATTTTTATTCAGGCTTCTGTGAATTTTGGCACTTTGTAAATCTTATAACATATATTTATAAAGCTGGCATTTAAGATATTAAATGTTCAATAGTGACTACTCAATATCAGCGCAAGATTAAGCGATATTTATATAAATAAGAGAGAAAATTCTTTTAATTGTTTAGAGAAGATAATGTTTTCTATTTTTTGTTCAGTTGTTTTTATAAATGAAAAAAAAAGATAGTCATTATTGAAATTAAACCTTTATGGTTTACTTTGTCATTTATAGTTTTACTTATTTAAAATAATTTTCATACTCTACAGTGGGCAATTTTATTATCTCAAAGTTTTGAGAGCCTTTGATCTGCTGTTTCCTATGTGTTTCTTCTCTCTGTCTTGGTGGTTAATTTAGTTTACTTTTTAGGTTCTGGGACTCCAACCTGGTAGTCTTCAGGTTGGATGGATAGTGACTCTTACAAATATGAGGAAGCTGTGGTCTGGGATGTGGCTCAGTGGATAAAGTATTGGATTCTCAACCATGAGGCCCCGAGTTTGATCCCCGGCGCACATGTACCAGAGTGATGTCTGCTTCATTCTCTCCTCCTATCTCACTCATGAATAAATAAATACTTAAAAACAAAAACAAATATGAGGAAGCAAATCAATGACCTATGACTAGGCCCCCAAAGGTTTCTTTCTCTTCTCCCTTTCCTCCCCTCCCTAGAGTCCTCCACTTTGGTGCAATACACTATGTTCAGTCCATGTTTCACTTGGGCTGAGTGTTGGTGTACTCAGTTAAGCGCACATACTACATTTCAGAATTTATCTGTAAGAATAAAATGTCTTCCATTAACTAAATACCATTACCACTTCTTTTAAAAATACTTCATTTAACCCATCTTGGACAGAGCTAGAAGGAATTATGTTAAGTGAGCTAAGTCAGAAAGATAAAGATGAGTATGGGATGATCCCACTCATCAACAGAAGTTGAGTAAGAAGATCTGAAAGGGAAACTAAAAGCAGGACCTGACCAAATTGTAAGTAGGGCACCAAAGTAAAAACCCAGTGGTGAGGGATATACATGCAGCTTCCTGGGCCAGTGGGGGGTGGGAGTGGGTGGGAGGGATGGGTCACAGTCTTTTGGTGGTGGGAATGGTGTTTATGTACACTCCTAGTAAAATGTAGACATATAAATCACTAGTTAATTAATATGAGAGGGGGAAAATCAATTGTATGTCTCAAAGTTTTTGAAAATACAAACTGAATCTTTTTAATATATAGGCTGTGTATTTGATATGCGGACTCTCTCAAAAGCCTAGACCAAGTAGATCAGAAGCATCCAATAGCACAGCTATATACAAGATACTGGATACTGTACAGCAAACCATAACAAAAGGACTTTTCAAAGTTAACCCAATTACCAAATAATGTGATGATAACATTAACTATCGATTGTCTTTTTGAACCCTAAGACAGCAGGAACCTCACATCTCCACTATAAAGCCCCTACTTACCCCAGTCCTGGAACCCTTGGATAGGGCCCACTTTCCCGTATGCCTCTCCCAATACATATCAAATAATATTGCATCCGTCGATCACAACCTAACCAACGCAACGATTGCCACCTCAACATGCTTTACTTCGGACTGTGTCCAGAGACTTCACGTGTGGAATGACAACCCTTCAGCTTCATTACTCGGGTGAGACCTTTCCTTTCATAGTATACTCTAATTTCATCTCAGGTGGTTCACTTTCTAACAGAGTCCCAAAACCTAGATGTATACCAGTTTCTGTGAGAGAGAGCATATGTTCACACGTATCTATAAACTACTGCAAAATATATACCTGAAAGCAGAAGTACACTAGAGTTTGCAGTGAGTACCTCCCTAACACTTCCTCTCCACTATTCCAAGCTTTGGTTCCATGATTGCTCAACAAATTGTTTGGCTTCGTATGTTAACTCTCTTTTCAGTCACCAGGTTCCAGATGACATCAGGATGCTGGCCAGGCTTCCCTGGATTGAAGACCCCACCAATGTGTCCTGGAGCTCAGCTTCCCCAGAGACACAGCCTACTAGGGAAAGAGAGAGGCAGACTGGGAGTATGGACCGACCAGTCAACGCCCATGTTCAGCGGGGAAGCAATTACAGAAGCCAGACCTTCTACCTTCTGCAACCCACAATGACCCTGGGTCCATGCTCCCAGAGGGATAGAGAGTGGGAAAGCTATCAGGGGAGGGGGTGGGATATGGAGATTGGGTGGTGGGAATTGTGTGGAGTTGTACCCCTCCTACCCTATGGTTTTGTTAATTAATCCTTTCTTAAATAAATAAAAATAATACAAAGAAAGAAATACTTCATTTATTTATTTTGGGTAGAGACAGAGAGAAATTGAGAGGGAAGGGGGAGATAGAGAGGGATGCAGAATGAGAGATACCTGCAGCACTGCTTCACCAACTCATGAAGCTTTTCCCCTTGGGGTGAGGACCAGAGGCTTGAACCCAGGTCCTTATGCATAGTAATGTGTGCATTCAACCAGGTGTGCCATAGCCTGGCCCACTATTAAAATTATATGATATATGGATTATCATTAAATCTCTCTCTCTCTCTCTTGCTTCTAGGGTTATCTCTATGAATACACTGCTCCTGAGGCCTTTCTTTCTTTCTTTTCTTTTTTTTTTTTTTTTTTTTTTTTTTTGCCTCCAGGGTTATTGCTGGGGCTTGGTGCCTGCACTACAAATCCACTGCCCCTGGAGATTTTTTAAAATTTCCTTTTGGTTGCCCTTGTTTTATGATTGTTGTGGTTATTGGCATTGTTGTTGGATAGGACAGAGAAAAATGGAGAGAGGAGGGGAAAACAGAGAGGGGGAAAGAGAGACACCTGCAGACCTGCTTCACTATTTGTGAAGTGACTTCCCTGCACGTGGGGAACCGGGGGCTTGAACCCGGATACTTACACTGGCCCTTGCATTTCGTGCCATGTGCACTTAAGCCGCTGTGCTAACACCCGACTCCCTATTTCTTTCATTTTATTGGATAGGACAGAGAGAAATTGAGAGGGGAGGGTAAGATAGTGGTTGCAAAAGCTAGAAACCTTCAGACTTGCTTTATCACTTGTGAAGTGACAGCCCCCCCCCCCCAGCAGATGGGGAGCTGGGGGCTCTTGTACCAGCATCCTCATGTGGATCCTCGCGCTTTGTACCATATGCGTTTTAACCTGGTGAGCCACCACCTGACCCCTTAATCAAATGTTTCTAGTTGACCTGAAGAATACTTTTCATAGCTAGTTTTCACTGCTATCTACTTTTTTCTTCAATGGTAGCTAAGGCTAGGTGTATACACTAGATACAATTATACTACAAATCTTCAGAGCAACAAAATCAATAGATTTTCCAATGCTATATATTTACATATATGCATGCATTTAAATTATAGTCATGTATTATAAGGCTCATGAGTGTATAAGTCTGATAATTCTCAAGGCCTGCAGTTGGCAAACTAGAGACCCAAGGAGCTGTTGTTCAAATTCAAGCCTGAAGACAAGAAAAAGTTGCTATTTCAGGTTGAAAGCAGTCTCACAGAAGGATTTCCTTTGTTTAGGCTTTTAGCTTTACTCAGGTCTTAACTGACTGGATGAAGCCCAGCCACATTATGAAGAGCAGACTGGTGCATTCAGTCTTCCATTGCTAATCCTATCCATAAACATTTTAAATCCTGTGGCCTCATGAAGCCAAACCAGAAAATCAATCAAAACAAGTGTTATGTGACATCTCTCCCACTTTTTGAATTTAGATTATAAAACTCTCACAACTATAAATGCAAATCACCTTCTAGAGAGTGGAGAGTTTCCCACAGAACATCTTAATTCAAATTTATTTATTTTTTCTTAACTCTTTCCACCTAACATCATTTAACTTGTTCTTCTATCTCTTAGATTTTTCTGTGACATGGAAGTTAGGTCTAGAGGGCTTCGTTACATACATTCAGATTAAATTTGTTGGTGCCACAACATATCACAGATGATTTTTAAGTTTTGCACACTGTATGCAGAGATAAGTAATGCTAGGCTCTCTGCCTGCCAAGGGTTTTAATTTTGATTACTTGGTGTATGTGTTGATCTTTTCACTTCAGTAATGTATTTTTCCATCGGATTTAGTAATTCAGTGATATTTTGGTACAGTGTGACTATAACAGGAACATCCCTGTTGCACTTAATTGATATCTTCATTTTATGGTCCTTGTCTGAATCAATTATTATGTTGGGACTTATAAAAAGATAATTTTCTTTTTCCACGGTTTCTTCTATATTTATTAGCTTTGAAACTTTGGATGTAGTCAAGGAGTTTGAATTTTCTTTCTATACAAAAAAGTAGAGTCAATGCAGAGTTTATGAAGGCAGCTTTGAAGAACAGGGAAATCCTACGTCTTTTTATGGAGTTTATACCAGAACTCTAAAGCATCAGTATTGGGTCAGGGAGACAGCTCAACGTGATTAGAGCACAGTATTTGCATGACTGAAATCTCAGAGTCCAGGTGTATCCCTAGCATTACCATAGGCCAGAGAGAGATGAACGGTATTCTGGTCTCCTCCTTATTCTCTCTTTCTCTGTCACTCACTCATAAAAGTAAATAAAATCTTTAATACTCAACTGCAGGGTAGGTCCCTTCATAAGTGATGAAGCAAGTCTGCAGGTGTCTTTCTCTCCCCCTCCTTTCTTTCCCTCCTCTCTCCATTTCTCTCTGTCCTATCCAACAACAAAAACAATAACCACAACAATTATAAAACAACAAGGGCAACAAAAGGGAAATAGAAATAGCCTCCAGGAGCAGGGTTAGCAATAACCCTGGAGGCAAAATAAACCTTTAATAATAAATAAATAAAGATCCACTATTATTTGTCCATCTTATCAGCACTCTCTGGAGATATTCTGATCTGACAAATATACAGACTGGAGAAAATGAGGGGCCTGGCATGTGTGTGTGTGTGTGTGTGTGTGTGTGTGTGTGTGTGTATTTACTATTATCCCAGTATGTCTTAAACATTGCTAAAAAAAAATACAAAACTTCTCTCTCAGGGAAACTACTTCTAGGAATTTCTGCTAAGGAATGTATAAAAATGTGTAAGAACCTACTTACAATATCTCAGTATAATTTATTATTTTTTAAAATCATATAAACCACATTAATACCAAGCAAGAGATATTGTTGAAATAAATTATTATACAGCTATACAATAATATTATGAAGTGATTGAAAGGGACATGACAATGTACTTACTCCCAGAGGGGAAGATGACCAGAGGGCTCTGAACTCCAATTCCATCAGGACTCAGAAAGAGAACAAAAATTAAATAAATAAGAAAAATAAATAAAAAAGAGAAGTAGTAGGTGTAACTTAGAAAGGTAGAGAAAGCAGGATCATAGAAAAAAAGGACAAATATATATATAATATAGAAAGATAGTTATTAGAAGTAATAGTCAACCCATTATCAGTGATCTTTTAATACAGTTTCCAAGGAAGAAAATGGGGACATAGAACTCTGGTGGTGGGAATGATGGAGAATTGTACTCCTGGTGTCTTATAATTCTTATAAATCAGTATTAAACCACTAATAAAAATTTTAAAAGGAAGGTGACAGAATATACTGAGAGACAATAAAGATTGTCATTTGTAAATTAGTAGATTCAAGAACATACAGGGACACAGACCAATTTCCTTAGAAAAACCTCTGGGATCCAATACAGCTGTATATGTATATACATTTTTTGGCTTTGCCAGGCTGAGTTTTCTATCTGGACAGGAGTTTCAGTTCAGTTGATATAAAAATGGAATAATTGTAAAGGGGATTATCCTTTCCTCTACTGAACAACTTGTGTGACCTAATTTCTTTCCAGTCCCAGGTATCTGACACAAGTTAAAATATGTTTGCTGCTCACTCCTGTTCTCTGATAATTTATGCTCCCCCCAAATTAACTTCATTCCTAAGGAATAGTGAGAAATGAGAGTGGCATCCACAGGGAAGGGAGAGGTGAAGGCTATTTTACTGTGCACATGTGTTCACTTCTAATCTCCCCAAGAGAGCTAGCCTCTTCTTTCATCTCTGTTTCCTTACACACCCTAGCTCTGCCTCTGCCCCACAAGCAGCCTCTTGGCTGCTGAATTCTGCTTCTGTGGAGACTCAGTGGGGCCTCTTAATTGCTCAACTTCTTAGGCAGAGCAATTCCCCATTTTCACATTGTTTCCTACTTCTTAATATAATCTTTAAATATATCTGAGGCCAGAACACAGAGCATGGAGATTTTATTTTGCCTCAGCACATATTCTCTAGTTATCTGGACCTATATATATAAAAAGGATCTCTATATAAAAAGAGATCCTATATAACTTTATTATTATTATTATTATTATTATTATTATTATTATTATTATTATTATTGCCAGTCATCCATGTATTGGATAAATGTCCTGTTACTAGTGTATCTTTCTTATGCCAAAAAGGTGAGACAAAAAGGTGATATTTTCACTGCTGATTCTGGAATAGGTACTTGTAAAGAATTCAGTCCTGGGGTGAGCATAGGATGAAACTGACCACAATCAGCAAGGGCTTGGCAGCCAGAAAACCAAAAAACTTCTACTAGAGTGTGAACCCAGAGATATGCCTCAGTGATCTAGACAGGGAGATGGGATTTGGTTTGGAAGGTGGAAGATCAAAGTTCAGAAAGGATCTTTGGGTTGCAGGTAAAAGAAAAACAAACTTGAATTTAAGTAAAACCTCAAAGTCAATGTAGCCTGATCTAAAGCTTGCCTCCATTATGAGAATTGGTTTCATTTCCATTTTTTTGCTCATATTCCTATCTTAATCCACTCTTAGGCAGAACCTCCCAGGGAAGCATCATTATGGCTGTCACATAACACTCAAATGGAAAAGAAGTCTTTCTCCCTTATCCTCTTGCATTGCTAACAAAATTTCCAAGAGTGAGTTAGCTCAGATCGTGAGTACACTTACTCCCAGAGCGTACACAGTGATTCAGTGATTGGCTTATGTCAAGGTCATGAGTTTCACCTGAAAATGCAAAGATGTAGGTGAAGAAGGACTGGGTCCTTGTAGAAGGGTAGAACTGTCTCCAGGACCTAAGACTGAGAATAAATACTTCATACTGGAAACTGAGGAGTGACTAGAGCCTAAACTTATCACTGAAACAGCATATTCAGACTAACCTGGGAGTCTGGTTTGGGGGCAAAGCTCCACTGTCCAAGGATTAATTTCTCTTCCCTGAATTTTGTAGTGTGTATCAGGAGTATATGGTGACGGTCCTGATAATTATGAAACAGAAGATAGCCTCAAAGCCAGAAGCAATATTGTCTGCCATCTGCCCTCCTAATAGGCACATGGAAAGTATTAACAAAGTAATAGTGAATTTAATTACAGAAGTGGAGCTCCTTTATGTAAACGTTTTGATTCCTAAATCACCCCCATAAGAAATGATCCAAAGAGACATAAATCTTTCAGGCTCCAGTAATATTAAGAGCCCACATAAAGACTGACTTTGTAAAAGCTACTGTGATGCCTACCAATCCTTGTTTTAAATCTTTTACCTGGATGAAATTTTAAAACAGTCTAAGTGAGGAAGTGAGGCTGATGGCTAATGTGCTCCAGATGCAATCTAATTGAAAGTGAGCTTTCCAAGACACTTGCTTAATTTATATTTTTTTACAGGACCTTCTGTGCTATTTCAATGCTGTTTGCACAACTCCTTGGTCATGAAATTCACTCATCTTGTAAGTGAAGAAGGCATGCCAGGAGAAATGGAATCTTCAGATCCCATAGCCAGGGCTTAAACTCTAACTCTGCTCCATACTCAATGTTAGGACTTTGAGAAGGTTCCTGTGTCTGAACTGCAGTTTATTCTTTTGTGTAATGAAAATAAAAACATGCAGGCTAACTGTGAGGAGTGTGAAAACTCAAGATGATGAGACCAGGCTCTGGCATATAGAAGATGCTCAGCCGGTGTTATTACTCATCCTCAGTTCTCCTCAATTTTGCCAGAGTAACAACCAACTTCCCTTATTCTAGGAGAATTTCTCAGCTCTGTATACCAGTGAAGAGAAGTCAATTAGAATATATGAACTGTCAATGGGAATATATGAATTTTATTAAAAATAAAAATTTTAAAGTGAGAGGCAGAGGTGGGGAGAGAGAGAGAGAGAGAGAGAGAGAGAGAGAGAGAGAGAGACCTATAGCACTGCTTCACCACTCATGAAGCTTGCTCTCTGCAGGTGGAGGCTGGGTGCTTGAACCCAGGTCCTGGCACATGGTAAAGTGTGGGCACCACCAGTGCGCCACAATCTGACCACAGCCATGTGATTTTTACTTGGTAATTTTTTAGATTTACCAGATGCTTTCGATATCCAGTCAGAATTGAGAATCACTGTTATGAGGCTCCATAAGTAGTTGCTGACAGAATGAAGGAAGCGAAGCCATCTCCAAAGGAAAGTTTCTCATCTGTGCTCAGACACTGACTAGTGCATCAGGGTCATCTGCCTGGGGAGGCACTGTGCTGCCCTCAGCCCTCCTCACATTGCCTTCCTGCGCGCTCACAGACGTCTGAGTGCTGCCTCTGCGCCCTCCCTGACTTGCGTGGCTGGTGATTCTCTTGCTGTTTATCTGACCCTCTGTGGCCCTTTCTCTCTCTGTTTTCCACTTTCTTCTCTTATTGGACCCTGATGCATTTCCCCTTCCCCTTGCACTCTCCATCTACCTTATTTCTTCTTGCTCTTGTCTCACTTCACCTATCATCTGTGCTCTGTGCTTAGTGCCCATGACACCATGTCCTCTCTGCACTTCCCGTTTTTTATTTCCTGCTAAATTAGTTTTGCCTTGTGCTTCACATCAGAAGATGAATCTCTAGACTCTCTCACACTATCCAAACTGCTGTCTCTAGGAATAAGATATTCTCAGAAGCTGGTTAACTACTTGAGGAAATCTAGTCCCCTACTTTACAGAATAAAGAACTGAGTGTCAGGGAGAGGAGATAGCCTGCTCAGAGTGAAAGCAAGAGCAGCAGATGGGAGGCTGGAGCCCAGACTTACTCATGCTCAGTTTATGTTTCCTGGAGACTGGCACCCTTGATAGCTGGCTCTGGTCCTTTTGAATTTGTCTTACTTCTCTTTCACAGAGGGCCTGCCATCTTCCCCAAGTTGCACCTTGTCAAGCTCTGTTAAATCCTGTTGCTCCCAAGAGGACAGAGCATTGCTGGTGGCAGACACTTGCTGGTGTGGGGAGTGCCTGGCCATCCACTTAGGCTTTGCGTGTCTCAGCCTTCATGAATATACTCCGAGAGCCAGGTGATGATAGGTGTCCTGGAGGTATAGCAGCACCGTGTGTGAGCACTCTGCCTCCAGCTGCCTCCTCTAACTGATGTGATTATCTCTACTACCTGCAGATCTATTCAGTCTGGTACCCACTCACTGCAATTAAAACAAGTGGCATAGTGTACAGTGCCTGTCTGTTATTTTTACTGAAGTCATACAACAGTGACAACATCTTGGGCAAGTTGGTGAAACCCTAGTCCCACAGGGACAGGCCTACCTCACATGGTTCTCTGACATTGAGAAGCTGGATTGAGCAAAGGATGATAACTCTCTTGCACTTTTGTTTACAGAAGTTTTTTTTTCCCCAGACATTAGGGGGAAACCCAACATGATCCCCACTGCCAGATGATTTACTGGTTCCAGGACTCACACCTGTCCTCATTCCTGCCTCTTTTTTTTTTTTTTTTTGCCTAGTGGCAAATTGTAAGACCTACTGCAAGGAAAGAAAATAAATCATGAAAACCAGATTAACTGGTCTCAAGTTCTTGTCCTACTTATTCCCAATTCCACCTTCTTTTTCTTTTTCTTTTTTAAATTTTTTATTTATAAAAAAGAAACATTGACAAACCATAGGATAAGAGGGGTACAGCTTCACACAGTTCTCACCACCAGGCCTCCATATACCCACCCCTTCACTGATAGCTTTTATACTTAACCCTCTGGGAGTGTGGACCCAAGATCCTTGTGGGATGCAGAAGGTTGAAGGTCTGGCTTCAGCTTCTCCTTCTACTGTGTATAAATGTTCTCTAAAGTAAGTGGTGATTGTGTTTGGATATCACAGATGACATTTAGTACTTTAACAACTGGGAGAAAATCGAAGCTTGTCAGGTAGAGAAAAGACTACCCAAACTGGAAAAGGGCAAGAGACTAGCTCACTTTAATGATGATCTTTTTGGTCAATTCCCAGCCACCTCAACATCTGGGGTGCTAATCAGGGGATTCTTGGATTCCACATAAATATGATGGGCCCACACGTCTAATAGATCTCTCTCTCCACCATCACTGGTTGCTTCCATCAGGAACATCATCATAAGCCCTTCTTGTGGGCCTCTACAGGATTTTGCCCTCACTACAAAGCCCTGCTCTCCGAAGTGAGGCTGGGACAACCTACTCTGCTACTCGAGGAAGATTGGTCTTGAATTGAATGCAGCCTAAAATGTTCCTAGCTGTAATTATGGACTGTGAGTTCAGACTGACAGGTCCTGGTCCTGATCCTGATGTCTATTGTGTGAACAATGTTAATTAATGATAAATATTTTTACAACAAACAATAGACATTTTCCTTTCAGGCAAAAAACGGATGTGATGATGGTTGACTTTTTTAGGCACCAGGTGGTAAACTCATTGACTTTATCCACAATAAAAAGTGCTGGGTGATGGTGCTTGTGGTCAGGCACACATGTTACCTACCATGCACAAGGACCTTGGTTCAACCCTGGACTCCTCACCTTCAGGGGAGAAACATCATCAGCAGTGAAATGGTGCTGCAGGTGTCTCTCTTTTTCTTCAACTCCTCCCCTCTTAATTTATCTCTGTTCTATAAGATAAAAGAAAGAAGGAAAGAGAAGAAAGGAGGGAAGAAAGAAAGGAAGGAAGGAAAAATAGTCACTGAAAGTACAGAGAGTCCCACTGATAATCCTAGTGGCAAAAATAAAGGCCTTTTCCTTCAGGTTGCAGTTAAAAGATAATTGCTTCCATTTTCCTTTACCATGATCACAAGCACTGCTTGGATGGCTTGAATGTAGAAAAGGAGGAGTCTGAAAGAAAGAGGAGGGGAAGTAAACTAACTCACACTAAGAGCACTTAGGTGGCAAGCATTTAATATGTGCTACATTGCTTTATATTTTTATTTTTGCTAAGTAACAGTGCCTCACTGTTAATATTTCAGGGATATAGTTTCACACCCACATATAATATGCATAAATCACTGTATCTTTCATCAAAGTTCTGCTTAACCTTAAAAGCTTTCCAAATAAGAGTCTTAAGCCCATCTTGGGGGATGGGTGGTAGTGCTCCCAGGTAAACACACATAGTACTAAGCACAAGGACCCATGCTAGGACCATGACAAGGATCTGGGTTCTGGTTCCTGCTCTCCACCTGCAGGGGGAAGCTTTATGAGCAGTGAAGCAGGTCTGCAGGTGTCTATCTTTCTCTCTCCCTCCTTATCTTTCTCTTTTTTTCTCACTTTCCCCCTCTATATCTTCCTCCTCTATTAAGTTCTCTTTCCTGTCCAATAAAATGGAAAAAAAATGGCTTTCAGGAGCTGTGGATTCACCTTACCAGCATCAACTGCCAGCAATAAACATGGAGGAAAAAATCAAAACAAAATAAAACCAAAACCAAAACAAACAGTCAACAAACCCCATTCATCTCATATATAAAGAACCCAAAACCCAGAAAGCTCAGATTTCTGCTCAAGGTTACACAACTACTGAGCAAAACACACGCACACAGACACATACAGACACACACGAACACGTACACACACACACACACACACACACACACACACACACACACACACACACACACACACCAGATGCAGTTTGGCTTGACTTAAAATGCTTAACAATTCCACTTTCTATGTTGCCTCAGCTAACCAGAAAGTAATGGAATAAGGCAAATGGAAGAAGCCATGTTTTTCACCTGTGAATATAGATTTTCTCAACAGTTCTACGGATGCCCAAGCACTGCCTTATGCTTTACAACTCATCTGAAAGGCTTTGCTTTATTAAGTTATCATGTAAATCATTTGTCTACCAGGCAAGGCATAATTTGTGTTTATAATGAGGCTGATGATGTCCTGTTCCCTTCAGGAAAATTTACATTCCTTTTGGAACAATTTTCAGGAGGGCTTTCTGGTCTGAGATAATCTCATTCAAATATCTTGATCGTATTTTAGATGACAAAAACTTTGCTGATAATGCTATGTAGTTATGGCAACAAAAAAATGTCAATGTGCCTGAAGAGAACAGCTAACCTTCTCATTATCTAGTTAGACCTGTAGGGCCTCAATCTGGTGCCATTTCCTTGGTATTTGGATGCCGAAGACACACAGATCTAACAATATTTATCATTCCTTTTCAAACTAAAATCCTTTCCAAGCATGCTACATAGTCTAAAATTTTCATTACTGCAGTTTTTTTTTTTTCTCAGCCAGAAGTTTCTCAAGGAACACATGGGCTGTTACTTGACCTTCACTGAGCCTATATCTTAGACATCAGTGGGGTCCTATGTGCCTTATTGCAGCTGGGATAATCAGTTCAGCTTTTCTCATTACACAGGCTGGCAAAATGATGAATTTAGGGGACACATTATGAACTGAATCATGTCTCTTTCAAACACATATGTCAAAATACTAAGCCCAAGTATCTTAGACTGTGACCTTATTGGGAAACAAAGCTACTACAAACGCTATCTTTATGATGGGAGTCCCAATTAAATAGGGGGATTCAATCAACCAATACGAGACAGCGAACTTCAGATTCCAGAATTGTGAGGCAATAGATGTGTATTTTTAAAACTGATCAACTAATTAATTAATTAATTAACTTACTTATTTAAAGAGAGGGGGAGCTAGAGAGAGCCAGTACCTTGTTCTAGCACATGCAATATCAAAGATTGAAGTTTGGACTTCATGTTTGAGAATACAACTCTTTATCCATCACACTACCTCTTGGTTATGTAAATGTTGATTGTTTAGCTTGTCAGTTTGTGCTACTTTGTTACAGCAACTCTAGTAAATTAATATGCTGAGGATGTTTGGTTTTGGAAACTGAGAAATAAGAACCAGGTGAAGCATCGGGAGGTAGAATGCCTTCAAATATGTTAGCAGTAAGACCTTCGTCATGTCATTTCATCTCTCTGATCTTGTTCTGTGAAAATAGTCTTTTATGGTGTTGATACTACATTTCTTAAAGGGGTGGAGTGGATTAATATATTTGTAAGTATTTTGAAAACTGTGGAATTCTGTTTTGGTGATGGTAAGTTTCAGAGGATGCCAAGGCAGGAGATTAAGATTCATGTTCTAGGTGGTCAGTGGGTAAAGCACAGAACTTGATGTAGCATGTGTGTGTGCCCTGAGATCATTTCCAGGCACTGCTTATGCCAGTGTGATTCTCTGACCTCTCTCACCCTCTCAATAAGTAAAACTAAAAAAATAATGAAGCATATTCTGGGGGCCAAGAAGGCAGCTCAGTGTTGTGGCGCATGCACTGCTTGTAGGGACCCTGGATTCAGTTGTACAGGACATGGGCGAGCAGCACTCTAGTGCCTCTTTCTCTCCTGCAGAAGAGATACATGTTCTGTATTCATGGGCCACTACTTCAAATGTGATTTTCTCAAGTAAACAAAAATGTCTTCATTAGCCATAAATAATCCTGGTAGTTGATTCATTTCTCCTCAAGCCCCAGGATGAAAAGCCAAGGGAGATCTTAGTCTATCTGCTTTGTGGCTACCAGTCTGCTTCATGTCCAAGCCTTAGGATCTGCTCTACAGTGGGTCCCACCTGCCATTCACTCTGCAGCCTCGTTTACCCCAACGAAAGACTCAGATTCTCCTTTTCTGATACCCGATTCAGCCCCTCTTCCCTTAGAGATGTGGTTAGCAATGTGAGGAATTTATCTTGTTTGTCTCTGCCTCTGACAAACTTGCTGTATGCCCTTTCTGTGATGCTTCTTTGTTACACGTGACAACTTTTGCTTCCTTAAAAGATGTTCTAATCACTGCAGGGATGATTTTAAATATCCACAAGCAAGAAAACTATAGACCTATATCCTTGATGAACACCAGGGCAAAGATCCTGAACAAAATCTTGGCAAATCAAATCCAACAACATATCAAGAGAATAATTCACCAAGACCAAGTGAGATTTATTCCTAGGAAACGGGTGGTTCTATATCTGTAAATCAATCAATTTAATTTATCATATTAACAAAAAGAAAGATAAAAACCACATGGTCATATAAGTTGATGCTGAAATGGCATTTGACAAGATGCAATACTCATTTATGATAAAGACCCTCCAGAAACTGGGACTAAAAGGACAATTACTCCACATAACAAAGACCATTTATGACAAACCCTTAGCTAACGTTATTCTCAATGGGGAAAAATTGAAAGCTTTCCCCTAAAATTAGGAACCAGACAAGGATGTGCACTATCTCCACTATTATTCAACAAAATTCTTGAGGTCCTTGCCAGCACAGACAAGAAAGAAATATCAAAGGCATACATATTGGAAAAGAAGAAATCAAACTATCACTATTTGCTAATGACATGATATTATACCTAGAGAACCGCAAAGACTCCACCAAAAGAACTACTGGAAATAATAAATTCAATAGGGTAACAGGATACAAAATCAATGCATGTAAATCTGTGGTAGTTCTGTATACAAACAAGGAATCAGAGGAAAGGGAAATAAAAGATTCAATCCCATTTTTTAAATTTCTTTATTGGGGAATTAATGTTTTACATTCAACAGTAAATACAATAGTTTGTACATGTATAACATTCCCCAGTTTCCCATATAACAATACAACCCCCACTAGGTCCTCTGTCATCCTCCAATCCCATTTTTGATCGAGCCCCAAAAGATAAAATGTCTGGGTGTGAGTATCATGGAGGTGTAGGGCCTTATAACGAAAATTATAGGGCATTGCTAAAAGAAATAGAGGAGGACAAACAGAAGTGGAAGAATGAACATTCTTTGCTCCTAGACTGGAAAAAAAAACATTATTAAAATAATTATTCTACCAAAAGCAATTTACAGTTTCAATGAAATCACTATCAAAATTCCAAATGCACTTTTAAAAAGTATTTGTTATTAATAGTTTGTTATAAGGTTGTAAGATTACAATGCATAGTTCCACACCACACTCACCACCAAAGTTCTGTATCCTCACCATCCCATCTCCCAAAGATAACCATCATAGTGCTCACAAGTCTTACAAACAGTTTTCTTTTATCTATTTTGTTTGGATTTTCTCTGTTTTTGGAAAGTTCATGTAAATCAGATCTCTAGATTCCACATATAAGTGAAACCATCTAGTAGTTATCCTTCTTCTCTTTATGTATTTCACTAAGCATAATCACCTCCAGTTCCACCTATTTTGTCCAAAGGACATAACATCATCTTTTTTGATTGCAGAGTAATATTTCATGGAATATATATTCCATAACTTCTTTAGCCAGTCATCTGTTGTTGGGCATTCAGGCTGTTTCCACTCTTTGGCTATTGTAAATAATGCAGCTATGAACATAGGTATGTGTATGTCAATTCTAATTAGTGCTTGAGTGTCCACTGGACAAATGCCCAAAAGTGGTATTGATGGATCATAAGGTACTTTCATTTTTATTTATTTAAGGCCTCTACATATAGTCTTCCACCAAAGGGGCTGTACCAGTATGCATTACAAACATCAGTATAGCACAAATACCTTTTCTTCATAAACTCTCCAACACCTGTCATTCCCTGGTTTGTTGATATGAGCCATTCCTTCAGGTGTGAGATGGCATCTCAGCATAGTTTTAATTTGCAGTTCTCTAATGATAAGTGAAGTGGAGCATTTCTTCATGTGTCTGTGGGCCACATGTATTTCTTCTTTAGAAAACTGTCTATTTAGTTCTTTGGCCCACATTTTTATTGGGTTATTTTTGCATGTTTTGCAGATCTGTGCCAATTATGCTAGGTGTTTGATATTAGTCATTTGTCTGATTGTGATGTGCAAATACCTTCTCCCATTTACTGGGCTGCTAGGTTACTCTTGTGTAGTTTGCTTTTGATGTGCAGAAGCTTTTAGTTTCATGTAATCTTATTTATTTATTCTGTTTTCATTTCCCATGCTGATGGGGTTGAGTCTCCAAATACATCTTTGATGTGAAGGTCCTGCAAAGTTTCACCAACATTTTCTTCTATAAATTTTACAGTTTCTGGTCTAATATATAGATTCTAATATCTTTAATCCATATTGATTTGGCCTTGGGACTACATCAAATTGAAGAGTTTCTGCACAGCAAAAAAACCATCATACAAACAAAGAGATTTCTCACAGAATGGGAGAACATCTTCACATGCCATATATCAAACAAGAAACAAATAACCAAAATATATCAAGAGCTCACTAAACTTAGCAACAAAAAAGCAAATGATCTCATCAAAAAACTGGCAGAGGATATGAACACACTATATTCACTACAGAAGAGATCCAAAAGGCTAACAAACATAAAAAATTGTTCCAGACCACTGATTGTCAGAGAAATGCAAATAAAGACAACATTGATACCACCTCACCCCTGTGAGAATGTCATACATCAAAAATGACAGCAGCAACAAATATTGGAGAGGTTGTGGGGACAAAGGAACTCTCCTACACTGCTGGTGGGAATATAAATTGGTCTAACCTCTGTGGAGAGCAGTCTAGAGAACTCTCACAAGGCTAGAAGCATACCTTCCATATGACCCAGTAATTTCTCTCTAAGGATATATCCTAAGGACTCCATAACACCCAACCAAAAATATATGTGTAACAACTATATTCATAGCAGCACAATTTGTAATAGCTAGAACCTGGAAGCAACCCAGGTGCCCAACAACAGATGAATGACTGAGAAAGCTGTGGTATATTTACACAATGGAATACTATGCAGCTCTTAAGAATAATGAACCCACCTTTTCATGCTTGATTTTATCATAGCTTTCCCTCTCTCTTCAGCTTTTTGTGGCCTAGCCAGTGGTTTATCTATCTTATTTATCCTTTCAAATAATCAGCTCTTGGTTTCATTAATTTTTTGGATTGTTTCTCTGGATTCTATTTCATTAATTAACTTCTGCTCTGATTTTGACTATTTCCTTCCTTCTGATGACTCTTGTGTCTCTTTGTTGATCTTTTTTTAGTTGGCTCAGTTGTGATGTTAGATAGCTTACTTGAGATCATCGCTGTTTGTTAATATGGGCCCGTATTGCTATAAACTTACCTCTTAGAACAGTTTTTGCTGCATTCCACAGGGTCTGATAATTGGTCCTTTCATTTTCGTTGTTCTCTAAGTAATTCTTAATTCCTCATTTGATTTCTTTAATGACTCAAGTATTATTCAGAAGTGTATTGTTTAGTCTACATTGAGTGTATTTCTTTGTTTTGGGGTGGATTTATAACCTTATCACATCAGAAAAGATGTTTGTCATGATTTCGATGTTCTCATATTTATTACAGCTGTCTTTGTTTTCTAACATATGGTCGATCCTTGAGAATGGACTTGTTCACCAAATGCATTTTTATGCAAATTGAACAACTTGCCCAAAAATTTGTGTGGAACCACAAAAGGCTATGAATTGCCAAATCACTTCTGAGAAAAAGGGAAAAATATGGAGGTAACACACTCCCCAACTTCAGTTGATACTACAGAGCAGTAGTAATTAAGACAGCACAGTACTGCATAAAAATGGATGCTTGAATTAAAAGAGCAGAACTGAAAGCCTAGAAATGAGCCCACACATATACAACCATCTAATATATGACAAAGGAGCAAGCACACTATTTGTTAAGTCTTGTGAGAATCATATTGGTTATTTTTGGGAGGTTGGAGGGTGAGGATAGGGAAGTTTGGTGGTGGGTTTGGTGTGGAATTAAACATGTACTCTGAAAATCCTGTAATAAACTATTAATAACAAAAATTATTATTATTTTTAAGAAGTGTGTGTGTGGAGGGTGTGGGTGGAGGGTATGGAGGGGTAATAGAAGATATGTCTTTAGTGTCAGTGTGTCCATCTCTCTCGACAGAATGTCAGTCACTTAACATCTGGAGTACATATCTATGTAGTTCTGGTCAGTGTTTGCTACAGGTGCAAACTGAATAGATAATCACTGACTGAATCATTGAGTAAGTGAGACAACACTTATGATGTCATGCTAAGAGTAAAGTTCAATTTTCACATCCACAAATAATATTTCTTAGCTGTGTAAAAGTGAGCAGGACATGGTTTAGAGGTCTCTCCTGCTTTGATTCTCTAGAATGGAGATAATGCCAACTTCCTGGCTTAGGTGAAAGGATGATTAGGAGACTCAAATGAAGAAAAAGACAATGTAATCACCAATTTGATCAGATGATAGCAGTCAGTCATGAATCAAACATGAGTCTGGTGCTGTGAGGTGACTTGTGGATGGGGTAATTAATGACATCATCAATCATCTAACTTCGAGGACTTTCAGAGGTGACCTGCCCTTGATAATCTGGAAGGCCATATCTGACTACTAGAAAGATATATATATATATATATATATATATATATATATATATATATATATAGTTATATATAGTTATATATAGTTATATAGTATATAGTGTTATATATATATAAATAAAACAAAAACTGAGGCTTCCCACAGATGATGAAATTATGTTTCAAGACTGATAAAGATGGGGATAGTGTCCATTTGATAAAGATGGGGATAGTGTCCATTCATTTGGAAAATTTTAAACTATAGGACTGAAAAAATGAAGGGACTGCTTAATTGAGGGTGGGGTGGAGGCTGGGAAGACTGAGTTATGTTGTCTCTCGTGTTCACAGTTGCAATGCTTCCTAAAGGGTGGAGGTGTCCCCAAAGTTTCAAGATGTCATCTCCCTGGATCCTGACCTTGGAGGGACCGGCACAGACATTCTGAGTGGGGAATACACTGCATAGGAGCCAAGAGTTAACACTCCCTGCCCCATCTTTGGGTTTGGAGGGAAAAGGAGGGAAGCAGCAACAACTGACAGCTCTTTGTACCCTCCCCCTCTTGGAGAGAAGACCCAGGTTGCCTGTGTGGGTGTCCTCCCAACTGACACTATTCTAATTATATATCTTTTATTAATCTCTTCGCTGAAAGGTCTCCCCTAATCAGCCAGCTGCAGAATGTGCTTAGAGGAGGAAGGCACCTTGGGCTCAGGGGGCCTCACACAGGAGGAGAAGCTCTCCTGCTACAGGTGCAGGCTGGGTGGGTGTCTCCAGAGCCCTTGACCGCTCCTTCCCACTCTTCCGGCGCACCTATTCCAACCCCAGGGACGTTATTTGTGAACAAATGAAAACTAACGCCTCTGTAGTACTTCAGATTCAGTTGATGCTCCAAGAGAAACACATTTTGCCAAAGTTTCCCGACAGCTCAGTAATTAGCTCATGGGGGACAAGAGCTGTCATATCTGGTGCTCCTTCACCATGGTAAAAGCAGCTCTCATTATTCACCACATCTGTGCATCAGCTTATGATTTGAAACTCATTCGCAGCCATTATAAAGCGGATACCTGCTATGTGCCAGGCACTGGGCTTGGAGAAAAGTATAATTTGTTTGGAAAGTAGGATTGTGTTCTGTCCTTCCTGGGAAATGAACATTTGAAACCCAATGGGAAGAGGCATTGTGGGAGTTCTTGGAGAGATCTAGCCTCTTGCCTGGAAAAGAAGAGAGGTGCTTCAGAAATGTAAATGAACCAGCCTGTGGGAAAGGAGGAAAAGCTTGTCCCTTTTTATCATGGGGTCTGAAATGCTAGAAAGTGGTAGCAGAGATGAGCCCACCTAGAGGCAGGCAGCATGGCTGCTGGTCGGGTCTAGCTCTGCTTTGAACTCAAAACATTTGACCTTGGGCACCAGATACCTTATCTGGGGGTAAAAATAAACATTTTATTTTCTTTTTAACATCAAAACTTTTTTTCCCCTCTAGCTATAGGTAGAAACCTTCCAAATACATGAAAATGATGAAAGCAGGAGCAGGAACTAACAACTCCACCTCTCTTTCACACCCCCCCAATAGAAGCCAGGAGAGTCCCCTCTGACTTTTGGACTTTAAGGAGTGTGAAAACCACAGGCAATCTGGTTGTTAAAGTGATAGGAGATAATCATTATTTATTGCTTTGATTGACTGATTTTTTTTTTAATAGGAGAGATTTATTAGAACACTGCTTAGTTCTTGCATGTGGTTCAAATGCCAGGGACTAAACCTAGAGCTTCTGGGGCTTCAGGCATGCAAGCCCTGTGCACATAATTAGAGTTAGCTCCTTAGTCCTAATTAATATTTATTGAATGCAATTCATCAAGTTTTGTGCTAAGGGCTCTTTGGAACAAAGCCATAAGATGGGTACCATTGTCATCACTATTTTATGGATAAAGAAGAAGATGATGAAGAAGTAGTAACTCACCCAGGGTCATATTATTAACTGGCAGATGCAAAGTTCAAAACCAGACAGCATGGCTCCAAAATCCATGATAACAACCATCAGGTTATCCTGCTTTTTAACAGCCCTGCAAATGTGTTCCTTGACATTTGCTTAAACGGCTCAAACTGCAGCTTAAGCTCATTTATCCTTAAGCACATAACAGAAATAAGCAAGCGAGGAATTAAATATTTCATCCTGTAACCTGATTGTTGTTATAGGGAAGAATTTGTTTTCCTGAGTTAAGCTGGGCAATATTTGTCTGCCTCAGTGAATTTCTTATCTCCTGTGTATAGTGTGGTGCTATTATCATTAATTTGTGTGTGTGTTCAGTGGAAAGGAAGACTAGCTGTCCTCATATTATTTATTAGTGGCATTTGGTTGCCATTAATTAGTTTCAAAGTCCCAGATCTAGACAAAAAACAGCAGTTGAGTTCTAGGGAACCACTCAAAGGGCTGAGTGGGGACGCTGGTGATTGGATAACCAGAGAAGATTCAAGAAAGGGACTCGAGGAAAGCCCATGCGAAGCTGAGTCTGCACCACTCACTACCTGTCTTGTATGTCCTCCGTGTGCAGTTGTTCCCTCACAGTCGACATACAGATTCTCTTCTCAGTCTCAAAATCAGCCCTGTTTCCCTCAGTTTCCAGAGGACACTGGTTGCCTTTGGAACTGCTGAGGTGCAGGCTTTAAGAACCTTCTCCTTCCTGTGCCTCACTGGGTGCATCTCTTGGAGATCCTTCCCATTTTCTCCATCTTTCATTTTCCTCTGGATGAAGAAGTACCTTGGAAAGGCCTGGTCTAGCCTTTCCAGCTCTCTCCAAGCATTTGTCTTCAGGAACCCTTAAACATCTATTTCTTTTTTGTTTTTAATTTATTTTATAAAATTACATGTCAACACGGGTTTTAAATCCACACCATTCCCACCACCAGAGTTCTGAATATTCAGTTGCCCCGCTGCAATTATCTCTACAACTATTGGTCTACATTTATACATAATTGCCCCCATTTTGTTCCTGATCCAATCTTCTCTTCCCTTCCAAGCCACTCATGACATTACTACCTCCACATGTCCCTCTCCTTTTCCTTCTCTCTCTCTGGGTGCTGATGGAAATGGAGTTCACAGCCCTCTTATCTTCATCCCATTACTTCTCCCCCACTGGGAGTATGGATCAAGGTTGTTTTGGGGGTGCAGAAATTGGAAGTTCTAGATTCTGTAATTGCTTCTCTGCTGAACATGGGTGTTGGCAGGTTGATCCATACCCCCGGCATTATATGTCTATTTATTTTGGTTATTAAATCTCTTCCTACAGTCTCCCTTCAGCTAGCAAATATTGCAACCCTCTTTCATTCAGACCTTCACGTGACCCAGCCCCTTTCTCAGCATCACTGGACCTTTATTTTTTTCTGCCAAAATCATTTACTTACTCTTTCAGTATTTCTCTTTCTCCACTCTTCCCTGTGAATGCTAATCATAGACAATGTGTTTCAATTGTCCTCTTTGAAAACTACTCCTAAGGTTTTTGACATCACATCTAGTCACCGGTGTCAAATACCAGGCTTCCATCAAACCACACCTCTGCTCTGCTCAATCATTAACCTACTCTGTGATACTGGATGATTCTCTCTTCTTTCTATAATTCTGTCTTTTTAAATATAAGTTTTCAAAGTTTTATTCAAATACAGAGTGTTTTCAGAATCCTGATATGTATAGCAGAGACAAGGTAGGGTAGGTGTGTGTGTGTGTGTGTGTGTGTGTGTGTGTCTGTGAGTGTGTGTGTCTGTGTGTGTGTCTGTGTGTGTATGCACGTTGTAAAAGTCAATGGGAATTTCCACCCAGTTAGAACAATCATCTCAACCCTCTTCCTCCCTCTGCTCATAGAATTGAGATTCTGGTGGGTACATGTAAAATGTGTGTCTGGTCCTCTGGGCATAGTTCAGTGGCACAGGTATAGGTAGCTAACCCTAAAAGATCCAATCAGAATTCTCCCTTGGGCCTAAGACTCCAATTTCTGTCTGACTGTATTCTTGTGTCAGGCAGCCTTCAAAATGGATGCTCACAGTCTGTTCTCCCAGGATTCGTGCCTTTCTCTAGCCTAACCTTCTACGTGAGCTGGATTTATTATAAATTGAAGGAGACTGCAATCATACATTGTGACTTCCTAGGTTAGGTCACAAAAAGAATGTGAAGCCCTGTCTAGGACTGTTGTTCATCCTCCCACCCCCTTGTTACAATTCATGCTGAGGGCAGCAAGCTGCCACGTTGTGAGAGGTCCACTGAAGAGGCAAGTGTTACTTGGGTGTGACTTAAAAAGAAACAGGCTTCCAGTACAATAGTCTATGGCAACTTGAATCCTGCCAACAATCCTAGGAGAGAACAATGAATGTGAATGCTGATTCTTTACCCCCTTCACAGCCAGATGAGGGCTCAGTCTTAGTCAACACTTTGGCTTCAAGTCTTATGGGTAACCTGAAGCTACAAACACCTATCTAAGTCATGCCAGGACTGCTGACATGCAAAACCTGTAGGGTGATCTGTGCTAGCTGTCTAAAGCCACCAATTGTTGAAATCTTTTTTGCCAAGAAGTGGAAGGTGACTAATATAACCTAATTCAACTGGAAAAATATAATGCTGCCAACTGTAGGTCCCAGATAAAGAACAGATACTGTGGGTCTTCAATAAGAGAGGAGGTGCAGCCAGAGGGGAAAGGTACCTAATCTTCAGTGACTTGATTCTGCTACGTCGTTTACTTCTGCCTTTAAAAATCCCATTTCTTACAATAAAAGTCACTCTTCTCTGTTATTTTTAGTCCTAACCAACTATAAGATCTCCTACAGGCACACTCTATTTCCTGTGTCCTCAATACCTTTGAGCCCCCTATGCTAGGTGTACTGGCACCCTTCATCCTGTGCCGCCTACCCTGACCAGTTCTTCCTCTCCCCACAGGTAGCCAGCAAGTTTCTCTGAGTCCTCTGAGTTTGTTTAAGACATTTATCAGAATTCTGGGGCGATATATGTTTCTGTCTGGCTTCCTAATCTTATCATCAGAATGAGAAGGAGTGAAATTGTCTCATTTATCTCTTTGTTCCCCAACACCTTATGAATTAGTCCTTTAAACAATGAAGTAGAGTTGGATTTATAACAGGAAAGCTTTTTCCTTCTAAGAGAAATTTTCTAGATGTGAGTGCTCAAGGTTAGGCAGAAATTTAGGATAGGATCCAAGCAGATACACAAAAAAAAACCTTATACAATACCTGTTATATAATAAAGTAGATTGAGATGAGATAAATTCTAGAATTTTTTCATAAAAAATGTATTTATACTGGGCCTTAGCCTATTTATTTTGTTACTTGTTTTGTTATGTAAAGAGACAGAAAGATGCTGAAGCTTCCTACTGTGTGGTTGAAACCAGACTTGAGCCAGGCCTTGCTTAATCAATACAGTTTTTTAAAAATATTTTATTTGTCTATTTTGATAAGAGATACAGGAAGAGAGATAGACCAAAGCACTGCTTAGTTCTGGTTTACGGTGGTACTAGGGATTGAACCTATGACTAAGGCATGAAAATATCTTAAATATCTTTGCATAATGACTATGCTATCTCCCCAGCCTATAAATAAGATTTTTTAATTAGTTGATTAGTAGGTTTTCATTTTTAGTAGTAGTTAAGGCCTTGCAGGAGATAGATGAGTTTGAACAAAGTCTTTGAGACTTGAGGTATTAGGAGGATAACAAGAATGAACTTAGAAAAGAGATGACAGACAACTACCAGGTGGTTTCACTCATAGGTGGAATCTAGAAAACTTTGAAGAAAAAAAAAAACAGAAGCAAGCAAACTATTTCTAAGACTTGTCAAAACTATCATGGTTGGGAGTCGGGCGGTAGCGCATCGGGTTAAGCGCACGTGGCACAAAGCGCAAGGACCAGCTAAGGATCCCAGTTCAAGCCCTGGCTCCCCACCTGCAGGAGAGTCGCTTCACAGGTGGTGAAGCAGGTCTGCAGGTGTCTCTCTATCTCTCTTCCTCTCTATCTCCCCCTTCTCTCTCAATTTCTCCATGTCTCTATCCAGTAACAAATTAAAAAAAACAAAATAAAACTATCATGGTTATCTTTGAGGTGGGAGGGTGGGGATTACAGAACTCTGGTGATGGCTGTAGTGCGGAGCTGTCATCTCACACTGTCATCTCCCAATCTTCTAACCAGCTATTAATCATAAACAATCAAGTTTTAAAAAATGAACAAAGGAGTTTGTGGTACATGTAAGAGAAAATCAGGCTGGAGAGTTAGACTGAAGTCAGATAGTGGAGGGTCTCAATGCCTTTCTCTGTTTACTGTGTTCTAATGTCAGGTGGTCACTTATGAAGTCTGGGGACTAAGGGATGGCATTTTAAGAGCCGAGTTTTGGAAATATAACTCTGTGGGCTTGTTGAGGTCAGAAATGACAGGATGTACCTGGAGGAACACAGACACTGCTGCACCATACCAGAACACATGTTCCCCAGGCACACCTGTGTGCCTGAGGGAAGGAAATTGTTTCATAGAAAATGGGAGTAGTAACAGTGTGAGTGGCTTAAAAAGGAGGTGAAGGCGGGGCTAGATGTTGATAAGACCTATGAGCATGTCTTGATCTTTCTCTCTGCCTAGAGGAACCTGCCACCATGTAAATAAGGGCTCTCTCTCTCCCTCCCTCTCTTTCTCTTTCTCTCTCTCTTTCTCTCCCTCTCTAGGTCCACATGTACTCCAACATGTAGTCTCAATTTTCCTGAATAAAGTTTCAAACTCCTGAAACGCATGCTTTCTCTTCAACTCTTTGTTGAGTTTATGTGTGATGAACCTTTGAACATGTGGGGAACAAAGTTGGCCCTATATTCCCCCCACCCCCAACACAGGCTGAACTAGATTACAGGGAAGGAAGGAGATGGAGGCAGGGAGATCTATTCAGTGACAAGCCTGACAATGTCAGTAGGAATGCAAACAAGACAGAAAAACCAAAGTGGTTTGGAAAGCAGGCTCTACCTGGGTCTTCTCTCAGCTTAGAGTAATTAAAACCTAGGGCGATTATTCTCTCCCAAAAGGTTGTATATTACAGAATAATTTCCCTAGCCTTTTATATGCTACACTTTTTTTCAGATAGAGAGAGAGAAACCACAGTACCAAAGCTCCCTTCATTGCAGCAAGGATGAAGCTGGAACCTGGATGGCACACATGGTAAAGCAGCACACTGGCCAACTGAGCTATTTCATCAGACCTGATAAATCAAAATTTTATTGTATCAATAATATAAACATGTCAAGTTGGGGAATACTTGGTCTTAAGTTTTATGGAAAGCATTGTGCCCTTTGTTTTACTTTTTAAATTTATTTTAAGCTGATAGTTGATTGAGTTCTGGCTACAACTTTCCGTTGGCCATTGCCATTCTATTTGGATCTGCCCTGCTATTTGATACTCAGTGGCCAGGATGGGTCTTGGACAATGTTCTATTTCATAGATGAATTCTCATCATCTATGATAATATGATTCAAATTGATTCAAAGTCAGATATATGCATGAGAAGGTGTGAGTTCCATAACTGATACAAAAATGTATGGGATTATTTCTCTATCTTCCCTACTGCACAATCTCCTGGGAACTTTCTAGTCCTGAGGATCTCTCTTCTCTGTCTTCTGGCTAATAAGTTCATTCTTGGAATGACCTATCTTCTGCTATACTTCCAAGTGGTAAGAAGATCAAAAGGAAAAAACAAACAAAACACTAAAGTTTCACCCAAACTCTTGGTTCAGAATTCTAGACATCTTGTTTACCAGCATTCCTGCAATAGTAACTGCTGCTACCATGAGTTTGCTTCTGGGCCTGGGAAGGATACACTGAAAAACAAAACAACCCATCTTGGACAGAGCTAGAAGGAATTATGTTAAGTGAGCTAAGTCAGAAAGATAAAGAAGAGTATGGGATGATCCCACTCATCAACAGAAGTTGAGTAAGAAGATCTGAAAGGGAAACTAAAAGCAGGACCTGACCAAATTGTAAGTAGGGCACCAAAGTAAAAACCCAGTGGTGAGGGATATACATGCAGCTTCCTGGGCCAGTGGGGGGTGGGAGTGGGTGGGAGGGATGGGTCACAGTCTTTTGGTGGTGGGAATGGTGTTTATGTACACTCCTAGTAAAATGTAGTCATATAAATCACTAGCTAATTAATATGAGAGGGGGAAAATTAATTGTATGTCTCGAAGTTTTTTAAAACACAGACTGAATCTTTTTAATATATAGGCTGTGTAATTGATATGCAGACTCTCTCAAAAGCCTAGACCAAGTAGATCAGAAGCAACCAATAGCACAGCTATATACAAGATACTGGGTACTATACAGCAAACCCTAACAAAAGGACTTTTCAAAGTTAACCCAATTACCAAATAATGTGATGATAACATTAACTATCGATTGTCTTTTTGAACCATAAGACAGCAGGAACCTCACATCTCCACTATAGAGCCTCTACTTCCCCCAGTCCTGGAACTCTTGGATAGGGCCCACTTTCTCGTATGCCTCTCCCAATCCATATCAAATAATACTGCATCTGCCAATCACAACCTAATCAACACAACGATTGCCACCTCAACATGCTTCACTTCAGACTGTGTCCAGAGACTTCACGTGTGGAATGACAACCCTTCAGCTTCATTACTCGGGTGAGACCTTTCCTTTCATAGTATACTCTAATTCCATCTCAGGTGGTTCACTTTCTAACAAAGTCCCAAAACCTAGATATACACCAGTTTCTATGAGAGAGAGCATATGTTCACACGTATCCATAAACTACTGCAAAATATATACCTGAAAGCAGAAGTACACTAGAGTTTGCAGTGAGTATCCCCCTAACACTTCCTCTCCACTATTCCAAGCTTTGGGTCCATGATTGCTCAACAATTTGTTTGGCTTTGTATGTTAACTCTCTTTTCAGTCACCAGGTTCCAGATGTCATCAGGATGCCGGCCAGGCTTCCCTGGACTGAAGACCCCCACCAATGTGTCCTGGAGCTCCACTTCCCCAGAGACCCATCCTACTAGAGAGAGGCAGACTGGGAGTATGGACCGACCAGTCAACGTCCATGTTCAGCGGGGAAGCAATTACAGAAGCCAGACCTTCCACCTTCTACAATCCACAATGATCCTGGGTCCATGCTCCCAGAGGGATAGAGAGTGGGAAAGCTATCAGGGGAGGGGGTGGGATATGGAGATTGGGTGGTGGGAATTGTGTGGAGTTGTACCCCTCCTACCCTATGGTTTTGTTAATTAATCCTTTCTTTAATAAAAAAAAAGAAAAAAAACAACAAACCATTGTACTTACTGAATGTAAAACATTAATTCCCCAATAAAAAAAAAATAGAAAAAAAAAACTCAAGGGAATGTATATACTCCCTGTTTCCATTAGAGGACCAGAGTTTCCTACTCCTCAGACCAGAAACAGTTTCACTAAAAGCCCTTTCTGTTTGCATTTGGCATGCATTTCTGGATTTGGAACTATGAAGGTTCTGTCATTTTAGTGGACTTTCCAGTTTCCAAAACTGCCTACTAGTATTTAATTTTTAATGTCCTCAGATAAATGCTGAAGGCATATTGTCTGTTGGGCATATGGTTAGTTATTCTCCATGGAAGAGACTGGAAGAATGTGTGTTTACACACACACACACACACACACACACACACACACACACACACTACTAAGTTTTGAATTTGTGTGGATGGATATTTCTTTGTTTATCCTTAGAAACCTGGTACAAAGTTTTGCACACAGAATATGTTTTTAAAGGTTTGACATGTGGGCTGGAGAGATAGCATAAATGATTATGCAGAAGACTTTTATACCTGAGTCTCTGAAGTCCTAGGTTTAATCCTCATCACTACCCTAAGCCAGAGCTGAGCAGCGCTCTGGTCTCTTACTCTCTCCATTTCTCTTCCTCTGTATCTTAATCACAAAAAATAAATAGGGTGTTTGCACCTGGTAGAGGATACATGTTACCATGTGCAAAGGCCAGGAGGGGAACCTTCATGTATGGTGGAACAGTGCTACAGGTGTCGATCTCTCTCCTCTTTTTTCTCTATTTCTGGCTTTGTGTTTTTTTTTGTTTTATTTTATTAGTGATTTGATATTGATTTACAAAATTACATGTCATCAGCAGTATAATTCCATACCATACCCACAACCAGTGTTCTAAATCCCCAGTCCCTCCATTGCAAGCCATAGCAGTTCTAAGGTTGTAGACATGGGTTAACTATCATCTCTACAACTTTCTGTCTACATTTGCACATAACTGCTCCCTTTTTCTTCCAGGTCCAGTCCTCTCTTCCTCTCCAAGCCGCACATAACCCCATTACTACATCCAAATATCTCTCCTTTTTTTTTTTTTTTTTCGTCCTCTCTCTCTGGAACCTGATGGAGCTGGAGTTCAGAGCCTTCTTATCCTCTTCCTCTTATCACTTCTCCTGCACTGGGAGTGTGGATCAAAATTATTTTTGGAGTGCAGAAGATAGGAGTTCTGGCTTCTGTAATTGCTTCTCCACTGGGTATAGGCATTAGCAGCCTGTTTCTATCCTTCCCTAGTAGGGTAGAGCTCTGGAGAAGTGAGATTCCAGGACACATTGGTGAGGTTGTTTGTCCAGAGAAGTCGGGATGGAATCATGATAGTGTCTTCAACTTGGTGTCTGGAAGGTGGCAGGATATAAAGTGAGACAAATGGTTAATGACCAGGAGCCAAAAAGTAGAAATAAAGCAGATGAGATTATGAATTTTAAGGTGGAAGAAAACTAGGAAGTCCATTTTAGGCATGCCTCTAGGGGTTCATGAATATGGTAGTTGTTGCTTGAGTTTGATTGTTATCTTGACGTTGAATGAAAATATTGTCTGGCTTCTGTAATAGCTTCTCTGCTGGACAAGGGCATTGGCAGCCTGGTGTCAGAAAAGGACTATAAAGTTGGATTAGGGCAAAGAGTAGCTCCCATTCTTGGGGGAAAAAAAATCTATGAATCAAATTAACTATTTACCTCCATCCTCCTGATCCAGAGCATATATATATATATATATATATATATATATATATATATATATCACAAAACCCTGTGTAACCCCTTAGTCCCTATTGCCTGAGCTAACAGCTCATGGTCACAGCTGGGAACATTACAGGCTGCACTTCAGGACCAGTGGCAGGGCAGGATATCTCAGCTTCCCTTTGGAGACTGGGGCAGTGCCTACCATCACTGATTTATGGTGGCAGTAAGGTCCTGGTAAAGCCTTCAAGAAGGCTATGGCTATGTTCCTGATGGAAATGACCAGGGGTGGTGGAGTCTCTCTCCTTCTCTATCTCTCCTCCCCTCTTAATTTCTTTCTGTCCTATAAAATTATTATTAATAGTAATAATAATAATAAATATTTTTAAATTAACAAATACATACAAAATTTAAGTTTGATGTGCATTTTTTCTCAACTCTCCAAATCTAGTCTTAAGACCATCATACGTTTAGGAAATGGTTTGGTCTGTCATATTGCCCTGGTAAAAGCAAGCTGAATGTGATGTGACTGTAAATATTAATGCAAGTGATGCATTTATTTAAATGTATCATTTCTGGCACTTCACTTTTTGCCTGGGAATAATTTAAGTAGCGGGCGCAATTCTTTCCCCGAGTGATCTCTAGATGCCTAAAGAGACAGAAGTGCTATCTATCAATTGACCAGTATTAACGGATCTCTCCATCCTCGCCATGTTCCCTTGTGGTTAATAACATGTGACAGTCAATGCAAAGTGGTCCAAACATTTATAGAGATGACATTTCTTAAAAGCATCTTTACATCCCTAAACATCAAAAATAACTGGGAGTGTGAGTCATATGTTAACTCCTCCATTAGTGAAAATTAGAAAGAAGCCAGATTAATAAAATCAAAGTAAAATGGTCATTAAAAGAAGCAATGAAAAGAATCATCTTAAATGAGAATCTTCTAAGGAGGGGGCTAGTGTAAAGACGCCCACTCCCAGAGTTGTTTTCTTTCTGTGCACAGTCACAGTTTAGGAGAACTTGATGGAAGGATAATGGCTATGCTAGTTTCTCTATTTTCCTTTACCCTAGCATCTTCCCCGATAAAAAATAAATAAATAAAATAAATAACCACAAGATACTCAATTAATGGTCAACCTGCAGGCTGTTTGCAGAGAGTTTGGGGAAATGTTCAAAATAAATATTAAGACCTTTGTTGCTGTTTACAAGACTGGAGGCCAAACTTGAGGAAGCTAATTATGTAAATACTTAGGTAGCAAAATGTGGTGTTCTTTGGGATTCCCCCCACCTGCTCCCTACCACCTGCCTCCTTTGCTTCTAGCTGTAATTTAGGATGTGAAAATGAGAAGAGCCTGTGCTTATTTTTTAATTTTTTTAACCACTTCGCCTTCCCAGCATGACATAGAATGAACCTAATGCAAGAACCGAAGGATGCCTCATTACCAGGGGTGTTAGAGAGCCTTGCAGTACTGTTAAAACAGCTAATGGAAATCATACTGGAGGGAGGGCAATTATTTGTCCATGAAAACAAACCAAAAACAAAGCATAAAGCTACAGAATATATATTTTTTCTTCTTGACGTTTCAGAGGAAGAAAATTTAGATAACTTTCATAGCCTGGAGTTAGATTCCCTACTTGTTTTCAGACCCTTCTATGAGCCCAAGAAGGCAGTAGGCTATAAGAAGGATCCTTGTTCTATTGTCCTTTCTGACTATTAGCTGCCAGGTTAATTCTCTAAGTTACATAAACAATATGATGATTTACTCCAGAGACTATGCAAGATCCACTTTTTGAAAGGCTTAAGATATCTTTCAGTCCATTCTTGCTATAGTCTCAAACTATTTTTTAACTTTTAAAAATTCCCATATAAGAATGGAACAACCTGTCAATGCCCATGTTCAGCGGGGAAGCAATTACAGAAGCCAGACCTTCCACCTTCTACATCCCACAATGACTTTGGGTCCATACTCCCAGAGGGTTAAAGAATAGGAAAGCTATCAGGGGAGGGGATGGGATACGGAGGTCTGGTGGTGGGAATTGTGCCAAGTAGTACCTCTCTTATCCTATGGTTTTGTCAATGTTTCCTTTTTATAAATAATAAAAAAAAATTCCCAGAGAAACTATGCACTTACCTGTACTGAGAAGACAAAAGCCGCTGAAAACCTAAGTTACTCCACTGTGTTTCAGTGAAGTTACATCAAATTAACAGTTTCACTAACTAGGCAGCAGATGTTGAGCCCAAATTCTATTGGTGGTTCTTCATGCTGTTGCTGAGTGCAGATAGGAAAATCTGATTTTGGAGTAGTAATTAGATGGGAAGGTATGGGCCTAGGTGAGGACAGTGAAAGGAACCTTAGAAGGAAAACAGATTCAGAATTTATCATCCTTGTGGCCTGGCCTAGAGTCCACATAGTATATCTAATTCATTGGATTCTGGCATGTTTATATAACTTCTAATCATATTGAGGAGGCAAATCATCAGCTTCTCCTTCAGAAGGTGGCTTAGTCTGGGGACATGGTTGCCACAGGTAATGGGTTATCGATTTTCATTTTGCTATTGAGTAATGACCTTATTCTCCTGCATTCTTACTCTTGTAACCAGGATGAAATAGTGAATTTCAGGTCTTAATGAGCTTTAATATTTATAATCAAGGTGACATTTATATTTCTGGAGACTGTCAATTTTTTTTCAAATAATATAACCAAGAGTCATTTACCATTAAGCTAGAATGAGTACTGACAGTCTCTGAGCTGGATTCTTCTAACCCTGAGCTCCAAGCTCACTACTGAGTAAGATTAATATTAAATGAAAACCAGATCATAAGAATTTAAAATTTTTTCTCTTTTTTATTTTAATTATTATTGGATAGAGGACAAAGAGAAATTGAGGGGGGGAGTGATAGGAGAGAGACAGAAAGACACCTAAAGCCCTGCTTCATCATTCATGAAACTTTTCTCATGCAGGTGGGGACCAGGAGCTTGAGCCCTTAACCACGTGTACCGCAGTGTCTGGCTTCTGCCACAAATTCTCCTTCCTGCCCTCCTTTGACTGTGATCTTATGACATTCAAACACATCACTGACATCTCTTTGACCATTTCCCGTGTATTCAGCCTTGACCTTTTCTTATGTACTAAACCCCATGTGAAGATGTTAGTCTAAGGGCTGCTTTCTTGGTTTCCTACCTGCTTTCTGAGTCAACTCCCTTGGTCTTTCCACACATGACACACCATTGCCTAAAAGAACATAGAAAAGAACACAGCTAGATCAAATTTAAATATTATTAACACAGTGTAGAGCCAAGCTTACTGTCCTATATAGAAATTGATTCTTTACTCTATACCTTTCCCATATTGGGGAGCTACTCTCTTCCCTGATCTAGCTTCCTAGTCCTTTTTCTAGCCATGACATCAACTCCCCAGAAAATAAACTTGGATCCACCTGCACATCAGATGTCAAGCTCAGAAAAAAAGAAAAAAAAAAAACTAGTATAGTCATGAGCCCTTTGGAATATAACTAAAATAGGCCTAGTAATTATCTACAAAATGGAGACCCCAAATTCATAAAGAATAGGAAAACTATCAGGGGAGGGGATGGGATATGGAGTTCTGGTGGTGGGAATTGTGTGGAGTTGTATCCCTCTTACCTTAAGTTTTTTTTGTCAGTGTTTCCTTTTTATAAATAAAAATTTAAAAAAAGAAATTGATCCCTTACTCTCCACTTCAACCCCCTTTACTCTGAGTCCTAAGCTGTTAATGTCCAGGATGCCTTAAGGAAGCAAACTGCATATCCTACTTCCCTTACTTAAAGAACTTTTATATATTGTTTCTAGAACTTTATTTCTAGAACTGCATATAAAGAAAGCCATAGTACATGGTCTTATTCTCTGAAAGACAGTCTGTGGTTAGATAGGCCTGTTAAGAGATAGTAATAATAAAATTAATATGTAAGAGAAAAGATATAAAGCAATTTATAAGAGCATTTTCTACAGTGGAGGGAATTACTATGTCTGCTTGGAAACACCAGGGAAGACTTCATAAAAGAAATGGTATTTGATAAATTCCTTAAAAGGTATCAACTTTTATAATCTGGGAAGGTAGGGAATTGGCATTTCAGAAAATAACATCATATAAAAGTGCATGAGATGTCTTTGAGAAACTGAGAGTTTTGCTATGTCTAGAATGCAAGATGCACATAGGTATAATGACAAAACACGTAGATGAGGTAAGTAAAACACAGCCTTGGACACCAGGACCTTTGACAAGTGGGATAAAATAATTATTAAAATTAGGAGTCATGTATTAATCTTGGAAATAGGTAGAAATTAATCTAGGAAATAAAAGGTAAGGTTTTGAGGAGACCAGGAAAAAAAGGTTAAACAAACAGCATGAAAAGTGAATCCAATTGAAAATGGTTAATATATTATATGATTCTAACTTCATGACACTCTTTAAAAAATGACAAACTAGAAAGTAAAAAAATCAAGAATTATCAAGGATTGTGGGAGGAGAGAGATGATTACTGTGGCAGGGAATTCTTAAGGCAGTGAAAATACATTGTATAATATAATAATGTCACTGCTCATTTGTCCAAACCCCCAGGATGTCCAACAGCAAGAATGGACCTTAATATAAGCTGTGGATTTTGGGTCACACAGGTTTAACACTGGGAACGAAGGTACCACTTTAATGAGTAATATAGACAATGGAAGAGTCTATTCATGTGAGGGGGCATGGAGCATCGAGAAGTTTCTGTAACCCAAAACTACTCTAAAAATAAAATCTAAAAAAGGAGATTGCAGGGGGGTGGCAGGTGACTCACCTAGTGAAGCATACAGTTTACCATGTGTGAGAACTGCAATTCAAGACTTGGACCTCCTCCCCCCTTCCCTCCCCCCTCTCCTTCTCCCTCTCCCCTTCTCTCTCCCCTTTCCTTTCCATCTTCTCTTCTCTCTAGAGTAAATAAAAGATAAAAATGGCCATTGGAAAGGAGCCATGGAGAGTAATTAAAACTAGTTACTAGAAAGTACCATTTATCCTAGTGTCTTAACCAAATTGAAAAGTTGTATCTCATTCAAGAGAAAGCTAAGGCCGGTATGTACAGTAGTAGATTTTTTTCCAGTTCTGACTTAGACAGCCTGGATCCTTCTCTCTAGTAGCTTCTTGGAGAAATCTCCAACTTGTAGCTGAGTTATTGGCAATAGAAAAAGTGCAGATCATGGACATGCTAAGTCAGTGAGATGTGGTTTCTATCATATTTGCTCACACTGAACTGAATGTAAGTTGTTTCAAGGACACACCTGGACATATTGCAACTGGGAAATACTAACTTTCTGTATGCCTTTCTGTATTCCTGTAATGTTATGCTGTCTCTGCAATGCACAGAGACAACCGTCCTCACAATCTAACGGAAACTAAGAGAAAGACAACCAGCAGTCTTTCAATCAGATGATCACATAGCACATCACGGTTCTGTTTAGTCATACAGGAAGGTGTGATTGGTTCTGGCTGAGAATATATGCAGTCAAGCTTTACTGAAGGGCTGACACATTTTATTTTATTTTATTTTATTTCACTTTATTTCATTTTGTCAGTGCTAGGGCTTCTCTAGACAGAAAAAGAGAGACAGACAGATACACAGAGGAAAGGAGGAAAAGATACCACAACACTGAAGCTCCCCCTAGTGCAGTGGGGGCTAAACTTGACCCTGGGCCATTCCTGGCCAAGCAGACAATTTCCCAGGTGAGCTACCTACCTAACCACGAAAAGCTGACCTTTGATCTTAGCCCTGAAGAAGGCTTGATAGGCCACCAATCAGAAAATACAGATCCATGGGGATGAATGGCAAGGAGGAGGTCTGGACGAAGAGGTTTTGGAGAGATAAAAGTTCAACATAAAAAATGTGGGGGTAAGGGGCCAGATGGTGGTGCACCTGATTGAGCACAAATATGACCATGTGCAAGGACATAGGTTCAAGCTCTCGGTCCCCATCTGCAAGGGGAAAGCTTCATAAGTGTTAAAGTAGCATTGCAGGTATCTCTCTCTATCCCGCCTCCCTCTATCTCTCCTTTTCCTCTTGCTTTCTCTCTGTTTCTATCCAGTAAAATAATATATATGGCTAATGTGAAAGTTAAGTGAAGCTTCTTAAGGAATTTTACAGCAGGAGATTGGCCATATTTTAGGAAAAAAATTGATATTAAGAAAATCTGTAAACATTTTTTTCAGAGGAAAGCAATGGCTGAATAATAATAATAATAAATAATACATAAATAATAAATATATAACATATAAATATATTATAATATATCAGTATATAATACATTAATATAAAATATAATATAGAAATAAATAATAAAAAGACTGAGTGATAATAAAACTGAAGGGGTCTTGAAAAGAAAAATGACAGATATTTAGTAATAGGATTGAAAGGTAAGAAGAGATCACTTTGTCAGTCTTTGTTTTTTTTTCTTTTATATTTCTTTTTTATTGACTTAATAATTATCAACAAGACTGTGCGATAAGAGGGGTACAATTACATATAATTCTCACCACCAGAGTTCTGTATTCTTTTCTTTTTAATTTCTTTATTGGGGAATTAATGTTTTACATTCAACAGTAAATACAAAAGTTTGTACATGCATAACATTCCCCAGTTTCCCATATAACAATACAACCCCCACTATGCCATTTATCATCCTTCATGGACCTGTATTCTCCCCACCCACCCACTCCCACCCCAGAGTCTTCTACTTTGGTGTGATATGCCAATTACATTTCAATTTCTACTTGTGTTTTTGTTTCTGATCTTGTTTTTCAACTTCTGCCTGAGAGTGAGATCATCCCATAGTCATCCTTCTGTTTCTGACCTATTTCACATAACATGAATTTTTCAAGGTCCATCCAAGATAGGCTGAAAATGGTGAAGTCACCATTTTTTACAGCTGAGTAGTATTCCATTGTGTATATAGACCACAACTTGCTCAGTCACACATCTGTTTGTCAGTCTTTGTGCTGGCTGAATGAGGAGAATCAACATCCCACATCCATTCTCTAATCCCTGATTTAAGGCTTGTTGATGTTAAGCTGATAAGTCTCCATGTTTTCTCACTTTCTAAACTTCAGACCTTTTTCTTTCTTTCTTTTGTTTTAATGCTTTTTTATATTTATTTTCCCTTTTGTTGCCCTTGTTTTTTTTTCTTATATTGTTGTTGTAGCTATCACTGTTATTGTTATTGATATCATTGTTGCTAGATAGAATAGAGAACAATGGAGAAAGGAGGGGAAGACAGAGAAGAGGAGAGAAAGAGAGACACCTGTAAGCTTACTTCACTGCTTGCTTCACCTCACCTGCAGGTGGGGAGCTGGGGGCTTGAACTGGGATCCTTATGACAGTCCTTGTGTTTTGCGCCACATGTGCTTAACCCGTTACACTACCACCCATCTCCCAACCTTTTTCTTATACCAGTTCTATCCTGCATTCTCCTGAGAGACAATGGGCTTTATGGTATTATTTAAAAACTTGTTGATTTACTAGTTCGTTCAAGATAACCTTTTCTGGCCAGAAAAAAGACTGGCAATGATTGAATTTCAGTCACTCAAAAATTAGGAGAAAAAACACTATTAATTTTGAGCAGAAATTTTAAAAATATTTCCCTGAAAATGTTCATCTAGAGGGCATGCCTCCTGAATTCCTAGCTATAGCTGTGTTACAAATCAGGAGGATTAAACATGCATTTAAACAAAGGAGCTTGCTAAGAGCAACCAGAAAATATTGCAATGTCGTCTTTGGAATGCCACAATTTCTGTGTTCAGTCCTATCATCTAAGTACCTGTGACTTCTTTTCTAGGTGGTACTTGGTTATCAGTTACAAGTTGTTGTTGTCTTTTTGAACAGTGTCCTATCCTGCCCTCTCCAAATTATCTGTGTTACAAGACTTAGCAGTTTTTCTCATCAATAATGAAACTAGAAAATTACTGGTAGCACTGGCAAACGAATCAAATAGCAAGATCAATGTGACTTAACTGCTTCTTTACACCACTTGTCAATAAACCTACCAGACTTAATTGGTCCTGTGCCTAAAAATCTGTAATTCTGATAAGTAATCACAATATATACATTAATAAAGCTGGAAGTGGGAGTTTTGCATGCCTTCCTTTTTTGCCTTAGTCCCTTTTGCCCTCTGGAGACAAATATTGCTGTCTGTTGTCTAAGAAGCATGCCATCCAGCTTCTAAATAAGCTGCTAGTTAGGCCTTTTCTGTGACAGGACTTTCAGTTCCTAGATAATAAGTTCAGTGTTGACTTGGGGTCCTTGTGTGGGTGACTCAAATCAACTCTAAGATGTCAAACCATGTTTGTGCATAAAGAAATCCACAAGGCATTATCATAGCATTCAAGAGCCTGGAGATCTCCAGCCTTATTCCTTCTACCTATTGCACCAATGTTAAGGAGAAAAGCAAGTTCTGCAGAGTTTATTCAGTGAACATTTGTTCACTATCTGTTATGAAAAGCTAAAGAAGATAGACTAAGATGAGAAGATAACAGGTTGTTCAGTGGGCAGGGCACAGGACTTGCAGACATGAGACCCAGGCTCCTATTTCCTTCACCTTTGACTTATCCTTCTTTCATAAAAACACTTAGAATTTTACTTTTATTTTTATTTTTTAAAGAACTAAATATAAGTGGCACCTCGCAACTGCAGGTAGAATTTATAATCTAGAAGGGAGGTAAACCACACACTCTAACAATGTCTGCGATTGTTTAGAAATATGGGCAGAAGAGACAGAGTTAGAAGACAATTAAACAGGTATATTTAGTGGATTCTGATTTTAGACCAAGTCTATGATTTTAGACTAACAAGTTATGAAGAATATACTACAATAGGCACTGTGCTATTCTCTGCATTCAAAAATCTTATTTAACCCTCACAACAATTCTTTGATAGTAGTATTTTCCTTACAAATGAAGACATTGATGCTCAGAAAGAAAAGGAAGCTTTTTAAGATTTTGTAAAAATATAATAGACATTTAAATCCAGTTGGGCTTGACTCCTTTGTGTGTCATAATCATAATACCAAGCTGCCTTTTGAGGTATTATTTATTTTTGGCCATCACCATTCCAAGTGAACTTTTCAGAGAAAGAGAGAGAGAGAGAGAGAGAGAGAGAGAGAGAGAGAGAGAAGGTGTCAAAGATGAGACAGAGTTTGCAAGTCAGAAAGTCAGAGTGATTAAAAACCAAAGCAGGTATATTTTCCAAGCTGCACTGGAACAGTCATTTCTCTTGTGCTGATCTAGTTGGTTCATGTGGTCAATACTTAACAAATAAAGCATGGATCAGTTGGCCTGAGAAATTAATGATTCTATTAGTTATAATTTACTTGATTTGACTTTCTACAAGCTCTTCTGACTGGAAATATGTGACGCTGGAGAAAAAGTGGCTTGTACATTCATGGATTCATAACAAATACTGTATGTCAGGCACAATTATAATCCTTTTATAAATATGATTTATTTAATTCTAATAGCCTCAAGTCACTCGTACTTTGTTTCCTCACTTTATAGATTTGAAAACTTAGTCAGGCTATTCCCCTATGTTTTCTTACCTGCAAGTGGTATAATTGTTATTCCAGGCAGAACTAGTTATAGTTGATGGTCATAATCACTAAGATCTCTGCTTCTGTTTTGTGTGTGTGTGTGTGTGTGTGTGTGTGTGTGTGTGTGTGTGTGTGTGTGCTGGAATGTTCCACAACTGCTGAAACATTATTTGGAGGGGAATTCTGCCTGGAATAACCTGTGTGAGGGCAGGTGTCAGATCTAAGCCCCAGTGAAGAAGTTCATCACATGTTTATATTACCTTGAACCTAAAGATCAGCAAGTAAATGAGTACACGTATCTATATGTAGGTTTGACTAATTAAACAATTTCATCAAATCCATTATAGGTTTTGACACTGGACAGAAATCCTCCAGGCTGTCTTTATTTGCTTTATTTTTCCCCCAAATATTTGCTACAGTAAAATGTGTGAGAATAGTAGAAATGAAACAATTTCTCTCAATAGGCCACTGAAATGCAAGTAAAAGTAGAAAAGCTCTTTCACGGGGAGAAAATCAATCAAAAGTCTAATATGTCGTGACAACACTCAGAGCCAAGCTGTTCTTGAAAACTGTGTGGCAAACAATTTCACATCTTACTCAAGTTTCGTTGTGGGACATTTGAGGTCACTGCAACTGTTGTTGTTTCTGGGTATCTACTGAGATAGAACCTGCAAACTAGTAATAGTTGTGGTGGTTTTATAGTTTTCATTTAAGATTTTACTTCGAAAAATACCTTGGTGACATTCTTTTTCTTTTTTCCCAGTTTGGTCCCTTTTCTTCCCTTACTTGCTCTTATCCTTGTTCTATTCCCCGCTAATTGCTAATTTCCTCTTTCTTCATCCCCTCCCCCCGGCCGCCCACCCTCATTCTTTTTGAATTTATTCCCTTCTTCCTAATTTGTCTGGCCTTTGATCACATATGTCTTCTCTTCAATGTCATTTCATTTAATTTATAGTATATCAAAGTGTCAACTCAATGAGTGTGCTCTGGCTAGATCAGAGTAGGATCTAACCTCTAGGTGAGCCAGACACCAGAGAGAGAGTAGGGGATCAGCTCACAGTAATGGGGTCCAGCTCAGAAGTGCAGTGATATGGTGACAAATGACAAGGGGAAAAGTGGCATCAGAGAGATAAAGCATTGATCTTGGATTGCTGCAGTGGCTGGATTTTTGGTAGTGACTGGAGATCAGCCTGGAAGCAGGTAGCAACAACTGGAGATTTGGAAGAGTATTGGAAGACAATTACAAAGAGGAAAGTGGATTAGAAGTCGGCCCTTTGTTTTCCTGTGCCAGGTGCTATGGGAACAGAAGCATGCTGAGCTGAGAATTTTGTAAACCTGACTCCTAAGGAAATAGACCATGTATAACTTTATTATGTGTTTGTTTGTTTGTTTACTGGTATAAAGGAAAAACACATGAGAAGAAACAGTCTCTCAGGAGGAAATAAAATTTAAAAGATTGGTTATAAGAGCAAGGAGAAAGTGTTCAAATCCCAAAACAGACTAGACAGTCCATGCAAAAGCCTAGGCTACCTAACTAACATCCTTAAAATAGTGCAAAATGGATTGGGTTACCATGCACAACCACACAGGGTTCAAGCCCCAGTCCCTACCTGCAGGGGGAAAGCTTTGTGAGTGGTGACACAGTGCTGCAGGTGTCTTTCTGTCTCTCTTCTCTCTCTTCCCCTACCCTCTTGATTTTTGACTGTCTCTATTCAATAAATAAAGTTAATAATAAATAATTAAACACAGTGTTAGGTATATATTCTAATGAAGTACACATGGAAGCTGTAAAATGTCACAATGTATTTAAGCTTCGGTAAAAGTTTCTTTTGGGACTGCCAGAGGAGTGGCTGTGGAGTAACAGCAATCTCATTTTGCTCTCCTTGATCAACTAGAAAAAGTAATAAAAAGCACCAGAAATCCCAACCAAATACAACCAGGATCTCTTCAAAAACTCAAGCTACAAGTGAGTGCTGACATGTGTGGGTGGTTAAAGAGTGAGGAAGAGATTCTCAGGACACAGAAAGCTGTGATCAGTGACAGTTGGAGCCAAATTGGGAGTTATCCAGTAGAGCACAAGCTAGTGGCAGAAAAGCAGATTTGGGTGCTTTAATCTGTGGATTCAGGGCCAACAGAATATTGAACTGTCCACAAGGACCCACTAGTGTTTAAGGGGAAAAATCGGGCTAAAATTAAAGCCCACCAACCTGCTCAGGCTCCCACAGTTGGCAAGAAAAATAAATCCCAGCCAACCTCCAGTGGCAGCGCAAGCAGTTAGCAGCTGAGGCCTATCACTCTGGGGGATTGAGTTAAAGCAACAAACAAC